>NW_015624297.1:559569-570314 GCF_001515625.1 Sinocyclocheilus rhinocerous | reverse complement strand
TATTAACATGTAAATGTCTTTTTTTTTACATATGTTAAATATTTATCTTTATGCAAATCATATAATTTTTTGTCATTTACTCAAGGTTGTTATTCCATGCATTTTGCACATGCATGGCACATATTGTGTTCTGTCCTGAGGCAAAATATAAGTAACATGTCCATGGCAGGAGAGAAAAGACTCCATAGGGAACGTTGTGACAAGTAAGCCAGACTGGTTTTCATCTAATATCGGATTTCTGAGAGAGGTGTGAAACATGAAGGGAGGGTAAAAAGAGGCCAGTATAAGCTCAAGATTATACAGAAAAGGGGTTAAAAACTGCTGGTCACATTCATAGGTCAATACGTTTTGCAGACCTCATGGATTTGGTATTTAAACGAACAACCCCATTAAATGTTTCCTCTCTGCCCCAAATTGTATGAACATCAGTGATATTTGCCACAAAGACACACCCACAAGCTACCACTGACATTAGATGTTTTTCATATTTGAGCGTCACATGATCACATTTTTCCTGAACATTTACTAATGTGTGCACCAGTGTCTCTTCCCAAATGGGAAGGTGTGCTACCATCTCCCTTGGGATGCATTTCCAATTTACTTTAGCTTAAACCTGATATGAAATTGTTTAAATGCATGATTGGAGTACTGAAATGGTTCCAGGGGCTTATTACTTACACCTTATTAGGGGGAAAAAAGCATTGAAGTTTTCAATGGGTAAAGTGATCTTGAGCGGAAAGATCAAGCTGCCTACATTACAAGCAGCCAACATAATGTTTTCTTTGCTTTCTAATGCAAAAAGATCATACATGGTCTCTCTTACAAGTGTTCTTACGAGCTGCAGATTTCATCCACCCAAAAAGACATGAAGGGTCTTTTGATGAATTTCATTCATCAGACATGTTATGAGAAACATGTCCGTCTTTATTTCTGTGATGAATCATACTGTAGGATGACTATGACCAATTGTTGAATCTTAGACATGTGCTTGAATTACAGTCTCTTATATAGTCTTTTGTATGACCTTTGTTCATTGATTTTCTGTGAAAAATGCATACATCCGTTTCTGTTATAGTCTAAATGCTTGTGAGATGTTGTTGTTTGGAAAGTCTGTGACAGCGTGTTTGTCTGATTCCAGAGGATAGACATTATGCTAATATGTGTGGGTTCGCAGTGCAATGATAGGTTACATAAAAATCATACAACCTGCGTGAGACATATTTGATTTTTGCACATTTTACATTCCTAAAAAAATAATTCATCTACACCTATATATTCTTTATATTCTAATTTAATATTTTCCATTTATCTTATTTTGTTTCAATTGATGTACTATATGTTAAATGAATGAATTTGTGGGGGGGAAAAGAAATATTAAATTAAAAAAACAATACTCAGTTTGATCTTCAATTAAAGAGAAAAGTGCAGGTCATTTTTGCCCTTCATTTTTGTTTAAGGAATATGGACACTACAAATTTCAATAAATGATACTGTGCTCTAATGAGATTGCTCAGCCAAGCATCAAAAATGTTAATTCAGTATGAGTGTGAATGCTATTACATTCACTTAATACATAAATGTCATGCAGACTTTAGGAAAGCACATTGAACAAAAATACATGTAAAGGGGACATCGGATGCCCATTTTCCACAAGTTGGTGTGATTCTTTAGGGTCTTCGTGAAATGTCTGTAACATACTTTGGTTAAAATTCTTCAGTGGCCGTGTAAAACAACACCCTTTTTACCAGCGACCCGTTTCGGTGCATGTCTCTTTAAATGATAATGAGCTACTGCTCACCCCATATCCATATATGGCTCAGTGGCGGTCTTATTCAAATAGCTAGCTATTTATGTAGAAACCGGCTGCAAATTGAAACAGCTCACTGGATGACACCATTTCAGACTCAGACAGCCCATAACGAACTGGTTGCGTGTTTTCGTTACAGCTTTTCTGAGCTGGCAGACACGCCAAAGACCAACTAAATGCAAAAAAATTTATTTTTTAAAGTGAAAATTACATCCGGATGTATATTTAGATTGTGATTGGTGATTCCATCAATGATTTTTGGTTATCAGAATTATCTCACTCTGATTTCGACCAACTCAATCTAACCTCAAAACATAACTATTTTACAAGATGACGATTTCGTATGAATTCGAACAATGTGAATCATATGAACAAATTTGCATGAAGCTCCACCCTGAAACATAACTGTCAGTGGGGTATTAACAGATTGTATGAAAATGTATAAATTAGATTGTACGAATTCATACGAATTAGCCACCAATTCACCAATTCACCATAGTTACATGAGTTGCTTTGTTTAAACCAAGATTGATAAATCAGTGTGTTGAAGATTTAAAGCAAGTTCACTGTGAGTCCTTCATTTGACCCCATATAGCAATGGAAGGTTTTGGTTCTGTAAAATGTTTCTGCTGGTTTCAGTATGGCTAAATATGGAAAGACTGACCTGTCACATTTGAAGACAGGCCTGGGTTTTTGTGCCCCAGACATACTAATGGTCCAGACAAGATGATGTGACATTACAGAATATTTCCATTCATTATTGTAATGTTGCTCTGTTCAGACCTGTTATTTACAGAGGTTGATGAGCTGAACCAATTACATGTTTCTTTAATATAATATAACTGGTGAGTATGTTTTAGATTCTTTAAAGGGCACAGACAGTTTAAAGGCATTTCATATTAGCAAGCTGCCAAATATTAATCAAATATAAAACCTAAAGGACATCATGCAACTTCTAATAAGCATTTAGCCTTAGTCATGTGCTTACGTAAACCTCCCTGCAAAGATGGAGGACGTTTCTGGTTTCCTAACAAGTCAATAAACATTGGCCTTTATGAAATTGTGGACATCTCTGGACAAGTACAGTGTTAAAACTAGATTCACCATGAAGTTCTGCCATATCCCCCAAAGCTAAAGTGATTTCAACACCTGTTTCTTTTTTTCCTTCAGATCCTCCTCTAAGTATTTCCAGCCTGAAACATGGCAATAAAAACGTTTACTTGCAAGACATTGTCCATTTTAAGCAGAGAGCGGTGTTAGGATTTTAATAGCAATTAGTGAATGTGCGGCTGAGGAAATTATGTTAATTAAACAGCACAGCTGTGCGCTACGAGGGACATTTTAACTAACTAATGCTAATATTGTTAGCATACAAAAGCGTGTGGAGTGAGGCACACAGCATGTTCACTGTAATTTTCTGGTATAGTGAAGAAGAAAATGATTTTAAATAGCAATTCTGAAAATGAGCAAGAGGGTGGCTAACCGCACACTGATCCACTCAAGACTAAAATGTTTACAAAAACATATTTTTAATTTTTATAAATTGCATTGTGCAAAAGTGCAAAGTGCATGTGAATTAAAAACAAATGGACACGAGCAAGCAAGCAAACGTTTCAGCACATTGCTATCTTCAGTGCTTCAGTGCAGTGGTGCACTTTTGCACAATGCAATTTATAAAAATTAAAAAGATGTTTTTGTAGACTTTTTAGTCTTGAGTGGATCAGTGTGCGGTTAGCCACCCTGGCTCTACGCACCTGCAGTACAAGGAACTATTTTTTTTGGAGCGCTACAATTTTCTCGAATAGCAATTAATGCACAGAGGAGTATTTTATTGCTAAAGCAAGCTGAGGAATGCAACCACTTCTTATTGACATCCATTGAGTTTCCTTTCCAGAAGATTCAGGGAAAACTGTCTATATCTGCTAGGGGGAATTGTGTACAATACTGTACCTTACAGTTTTTCAGTTATGATGCTGAAAGCAACAATGCTCCCATCAATTGTTCAGCATGTAAACATACATGTATGTATTTATGGACTATTTGTTTTGTTCAGGCAGTTGGTTTGCATGTATTTCTTCTAGTTTTTTGGGATCCTCGTGCCTTTATTTCTACAGGCTTTGGAAGGAAAATCAGTGTATGCAAGTGTGTGTTTGTGAGATTTCAAAATGCCATCACAATGCCTCAGTAATGAGGAAGACCAGGAATGATGCCAACGAAAAGAGCCAGCCTGTTTTATATTTCCCTTCATTATCAGCCTCAATAAGACCTGAGTGATTTCTAACAGGCCCATAAAAACACTCTATAAATCTGTCCAACTTTGCCTTCGGCCGTTTCCCTCTGCCATTCCAGGGTGGGCATAAGCAATGCATTTCTCTTTGATGCGCCGATTCAGATCACTCGCATCGGCCTCTGTTTTTTGCTTGGCATTAAATCTGTAGCGGGCAGATCCTGTATGTTCTGTATGGGTGAATGAGGCATGGGTTTGGAAAAAGGTCATTAAAACGTGTCAAAATAAAAGTGTTGGTCCCACACTTTCAAGTTTTAAGGTAAGGATATGACATTGTGTTACAATAACTTTATATTAAGTGTATGTAGTGGGATCCAAAAGTATGAGACCACCAGTGGAATTTTAGTAGAAATTTATGTCAGCATAAGAATTTAAGTTAAGTTTTAACTTAACTTAAGTCTATTATTTAAGTATTATTATATTAAGTCTATAACTCATCACTCTGCATCTATTTGATCAGAAATACAGTAAAAATATTATTATTATTTTAAATATATAGATTTAAATATTTTTTAATATTTTGATCCTTCAGAAATCAAATCAAGCCAAATGCTGATTTGGTCTTCAAGAAACATTGCTTATATTTGATGATAATAATAATAACAACAATTATTATTATTATTATACAGTACACACAGAGATACACAAGGTTCAACTTAAACATATAACAAGCTACAGAGCAGAGGAAGTAGAGAGAATGGAAAACAAATAAAAAATAACAAATGGGAAATTGCTCCAATGACAGTAACTCAATTCACCAGCCTTGATACTTCATTCCCTCCCCTCACACCACAAGTTTCAGTGGCTTTTATAACCTTGTTGTCTTCTAATTCAGCTGCCAGTAATTGGTAGAAATAATTATATAGGCACTCACATTGGTATATGAGGCAGGGTGTGCCCAGGGCAACAATAGGATGATCAACTCCATTACCCATGGGAAACACTTACATCTTTCCAGCATAGGAAAGCTCAGGCTAAGACAGCAGAAAAACAAAATAGCATGCATGTAGCAGACAGCAGATGCTCCATTTATGCTTCTCACTCCTTTTGGGAACCATAATATCTAAGAACAATCTTTTAGGTTTTAGTTTTATAACCTTACAGTAACATTCCACAAACATTCTGGGAACCAAAAATTGTTAGCTGGATCCGCCCTGCTCCCCTAAAGATAAATCTTTAAAGGCAGAGAAAAAGAGAGAGCTCTTCTGAAGTAAATGCAACTTAAATAAAGAATGAAAGCGCTAGTCTGGCTGGCCACCTTCTATGAGGCTTATAAGGGAAAAAATTACATTCTACAGTTAGAATCAGGGCCGCATTAACCATTGGGCTAGGCGGGGCTGAAGCCCCGGGGCCCGAGCAAGGAGGGGGCCCGTGATTGGCTGTGGAGTAGATTGACGGACATCGGTAGCGGCGATCGCAAAAAACCCACCACGCCCCTCACTTTTTAGCGCTATTATTTAGTGGAGTTTTCCGTAAATTCCATGCATTACCATTAGAGATTAAAACGCCACATTTGAATTTGTTTTACCAATCAAATGCATTTATTATATATTTTACTTTTGAACAAACTGTGCACGTAGCCTATCTATCAGGTGATCACTGCGCCTAATGTCTGCATTCACCTCTCTTCACTTCATTCTGGTGTAATCTAGAAATGGTCATGCAAAGAACAATCTTCGGTAAGTAAAAATGTCAACTATTCTAAAAAAATATATAAAATAGTGAGAGAGAAAAAATGAGAGAGGGGAAAACATGAGTTAGTCACTAAAATCCACAGCTCGTTTATATTACTAAAGTTGATGATGGAGTGGGAGTTGTGGAACCGCAAAGATATTGGAATTGGTAACAAGAATTATGAAACTTTGATTGGATAAAAATCCTATGTCAAGCTATATCATTATTGTGACGGGGGGGGCCTGCAGTAAGTCATAGCCCCGGGGCCCATTGAGGTCTTAATGCAGCCCTGATTAGAATGCAGTATACAACAGAACGACAGAAAAGCATGCAGAGGTGACTGATGCAGTAGTCAGGAGTCCTTTATATGCCTCACAGATAAGGTTAATGCTCTGACAGCGTATAGGGACAGACTAGAGCCATGAATCTCCTCAAAAGGTCAATCATATTCAGCATGCTTTTCATATTTGATTTAGCTCATGTTTAATGGCTGGATGGTCATGTGGCACTTGCTGAATATTTTAACTTCTTTTTTTTTTAATGCTATTTAAGACTGCCTAAGAGCCAAAGCTGTTAAACCCGATCCAAGGATCAGGAAGACAAAGCTTTGAAATAAAGATGGCATACAATTCAAGTGGTAAGTAAATTGCAGAGGTATTGGGCAGTTCAGATAGCTAAAAAAGTTAATTCTTGTTAATTAAACATGAACAAACATCAGGCAAGAATTACCTCTTTCTTCCTAGATGGTCTTAATTCTCCATTTCCCTTTAAAACGGTAAACACATAACTCCAATAAATGGTTAGCTAATCATTAGTGAAAAGAGCTATCATTTAGGAAGTTGAGTAAATACTATAGGCTTGAAAGGCTTCCTGGAATGTGAGGAATGTTCAAGTTCCTGTACACAAAGAATTAACCTGTGGAATTACAGCCTCTGGAGTAGGCGATTACTGCATTGAAATAAAGCATTATACAAAAGTTAGATCCGGGAATCGCGGCGTTCCAAAAGTATGGTTATTCAGCAAGCATTGGGACTTTTTACTGTGTGTATCACTCCGCTTGTCATTGGTCAGTCTGTGCATCAGTCTTGACTCTTTATGAAGGTTACATTATCACGCCAGTGGGTGGCAACAAATGACTGTCTGTATGAATGAGTCATTGAATCGATTCTTTCAACAACATCCAGGAACTAGACCGCCTTTGTGAATGAATCAATGACTCAAAACCACAAGACTCCAATGGTGAATTCGGGTTTGTTTGTTTGTTTGTTTGGAACAAGACTATGTAACTGGCAATACTGTGTCTAAAATCTAAGTTAATTAACCTCTCATTTATTGAACTATTTAATACAGGTTACATAAACACTTACATAAAGCTTAAAACGGCGATAATTTATAACAGTCATAGTTTTTTTTTTGTAGGCTACTCAACCAAGCGTTGAGTAAATTCATATAGGCTACTGTAATATTTTCGATAGGCCTATATGAGTTCGTAGGTAAAAATTTTGCTAAACCTGAAGTTTGCTAAACCGAAGAGACTTCTTCACACAAGCGTATTCGCTCTCCAGTGTTCGCATGAGTGTTTTAGCCCTGCTGAAATCATTCAGCGTCCAGGACCGAAACTGTGTTATAAAATATTGTATAAAGTGGGTTACATCCCAAATTACTTATATACATGCTGTTTTTAGTAGACCTAATACATGACCATTCAAAAGTGTGGGGTCAGCTTTTTGAAAAGTATACTTTCAAATAAATAGGCCTTGTTTGAACTATGTTCATCACAGAATCCTGAAAAAAAAAATGTATCATGGTTTCCACAAAATAATTAAGAAGCACAAATGATTTCAAAATTGATAGTAATAAGAAATATTTGTTGAGCACCAAATCATATCTGAAAGATTTCTAAAGGATCGTGCGACACTGAAGACTGGAGTGATGACTACTGAAAATTCAGCTTTTCCATCACAGGAATAAATTGTCTATTAAAAGACAAAAAATTTCCAATTGTAATACTATTTCACAGTAGGCTATTACTGTTTTTAAAACCGTTTTGACCAAATAAATGCAGCCTTGATGAGCATTCTTCTGGTGAGCTTCTTTCAGAAACATTAAAAAATATTACAGACTTTTGAATGGTAGTATATATTTCTTAATAATAATGATTAATATACTTAAATGTACTATATTTCAAGAAAAAGGGATTTTAGGTTGAGGCATTGCCAAGGTTAACATATACACTAAACTAATCAATAAAATTATTATTCACTTATAGGCTATAAACGCTTTGCCTTGACAGATTAAGATTGTCAGTGAAGCCACATACACTGAGCTGATTGACCAGTATGGCAGACTGGCAGCTGAATACTGATTAACTGATATTTGAAAAACACAATCGCCCCTGGGACCCCCCTCTCCACGCAAAGCAGAAGAGGTTGGCAGAGACCACAGAGCGTGGCCTCTCATTTCCAATCACTAGGGAGGCTTTAATGAGACAAACACCAGGCGCTCCCTCAGGACCATAAGGAATAAATTCATGCTTAGTGATTAAAATGGCAGACAGCACAGGTGCTGAATTTGCTGAATGCCAGGGACAACAACTTTCTTGTGCTGAGTTGAAGGGTTTCAATTTGAGTTTAGTTTTAGGCTCTTAATTAATTGTCTTCAGGTTAAACGTGTTAGACTGCCATCTGTTGGTAGGTGCATAATAAAACCGCTAAGCCTGAATTTGTCTGTAGTTACAAATGAGACCCAGTCAATGCAAGAACTATAAATACTTAATCGTATTTTAGGTGTCAGTGTGCAGTGGTAGATATAAAAAGACAAGAAATGTTTGGCGTTTTTAAAAACTTCTTAAAAATGACTAATCCTTTTTATCTTTTCATCCGTTTAGTGAACTTTGTACGTTACAACTGTGTTATTTTTTGCCAGGCATGAATCAGAAGACTGCTCATTGAGGAAGAACTAACAGAAATGATGAATCACAGCATGGGGCCTGAATGTATGTAGCATGAAATCACACAGGCAAACACACACACCAACGAAATGTTCACAGACTGTGAACATTTTCACAACCATTTAATTTGAATTTGTCTTATCCAGGCATAAAAAAGACAAATGAAACAGAATGTAGTTGTTACAGTGAACCCGAAGACAAAAGCTTTGTTCCTTGTGGCAGAATTGATAATATTTCAGTCCATTGACTTTTCAGAGATCATCCGAGGATAGCATTTATCAATGCTATCAGATTCAATTCTCCCGCTGTTCTGCTCAGTGAATGAGTCTTCTATTTTAGCCACTTATTTGAAGAGGAGTGCTTCTTTTTATTCAGCATCAGTTGTGCTGGCTCTGCATCCTGAAGAGAAACAGTAAAAGTACCTTGAACCTGGTTACCATACAAGTGGGTGGTATTTCAAAGATTTCAAGTAGATTTTCTAATCTAATTTCACCTTCCTTTCAAAGATGAAATTGTTTTTCATTTACCAGCTCAATTCACCTGCCTCTAAGGGCAGCGTCTTACCCTGACTCTCGAGGCTGGATTTCTCAAAGGGTTTATTAAATATCATAAGATATTTTGCTCAAGAAAATCATGACAAGTGGATAAAAAAAAATATCAAAAAATATCACCTACCTCCACCCTCCACTCCCCTTCTTTGATAACTACATATTTTTACATATATTAAACAGGGTTTTGTGTTTGCTTAGAATAAAGAATATTTAGTAAATTCCATTTTACTTGTTTTTTTTTGTTGTTCATCATTATATGGTCATATTAATGTTACATGTATATTACAATTCCAATTAAGATATAATAATTATAGTTAACTAAAACTAAAACAAAATATAAAACCATTTAAAAAAAATTGACATCAATAAACAAACTGAAATCAAATAAAATATTTAAAATATTTGCTAAACAGAAATTTTAAAAAAAAAAATTTTTTTTTAATTTAAAAAGTGTACAATGACACTATCAGCAGCAAGATGTTCTTGAAGCTCTTTGGAGGTGGTCTGTGGTTTGTCTGTGACCATTCTTTGCCTTTGCTTTTCAGATGTTTTTCTCAGCCTACCACATCTTTCCTTAACAAGGACTGTTCCTGTCGCCTTCTATTTTCTAACTATATTTCTGACTGTGGAGGCAGAGACCTTAAACCTTCACATTGATGAATTATCCTAGTTTTTAGGTCAGTTTAGAGTTCTTTTGAGGTTCCCATGTTACTTTCAAATAGAGAATCAAGGGGAAGCACAACTAGCAATCAGCTACCTTAAACATCATTTTTCATGATTGTCTGCACCTGAGTTTGCAGTGTTACAGTTCATTGAGCCAATCAAATCAATTTTGTGTTGCAATTAATTAACATTAATTGACTACAGGTATTCAAATCAACACAACTGAATGGGTGCCCAAAATGTTGCACAGCCTATTTTTCACATTCAGCTTTATTTGATAGAACTCAGTACTGCTACACTAATGCTGCGTTCAAGTCCTCCTGGGACGTTCGTACTTACGAGTTGACAAGTCGTAATTACGACGTCAGGTGCGTTCAAGTCAGTTTAGTCGGCACAAGATGGCGGTGTACCTTCTTTTCATAAATTACAAGAAAATACAACAGGGTCTGCATTTTTTTTACTTGGATTTCAGCTGCGTAACAAGAACATGACCAATTTAAGTTTATAGGAAAACTAAATTATCAATTTAAGCAAAAATGTACCGTCAACTACAGACGTTGCATCCATCGATTCCGCCATGTTTTTCATTGACACGCCCCCAACTCGGAAACTCGGGGCTTAAAGAAAATTTCGAGTTTCCCACTCGTAATAACGACTTTGTGGTGGCGTTCATGTGCGTTCAACTCGCAAATATGATCTATCCGACATGACTTGAACGCACTATCTGTTCCCTCAATCAGGGAATGAGGGTGACAATAGAAACCAAGACATTCCCTGATGGAGGAAACAGATGTTATGTCGAGGTTCTGACAC
>NW_015624297.1:521817-559171 GCF_001515625.1 Sinocyclocheilus rhinocerous | reverse complement strand
AAATTGAAAAAAAAATAAATAAATTACTAAAACTTAAACTAAAAATAAAATGAAAATGTAAAATATAAAAACTATAATAGTATCTCAATTATATGCTCATTTTAATGTCGTGTTGTACTTATCAGGGAATAATATAATGAATCATTAGAATTTTTTTTATCCAAAGCTGACAAAACACGGCTGTTCAGTCACAATATCAATTTGTAGGCTAACCGGGAAATCTAATTTATCTTATAGGGGGAAAAAAAGTCTTCAGGTAATGTTAACTACAGACTTTTCTTATTTTTCTCTTAAACCAAAAACCACCATTCTAAAAACCCATAGGAAATTGACTCAAAACTGACTCGAAAATGCAAAATCTCTTCCAGTTTTGAGGACTGCAACAGATTTTATGCTATGCATTTCCAGTTCTTCACCAGCAGGTGGCAGGATTCAACACTTGTTTTATTTTTATTTTAATTATCAGACCCAGATTTATTTTCAGTGGCTATACCTATTCTGTTTGGTGCAGTCCATCTGACAGAGCAGTTAGCTACTGCTTAATATTTGTTTAAAAGTATCAAATGAGACTTTTAGATAAAGTGCAACATGACCTTCAGTTTCCCAGAGAATAATCGTAATAAAAACAGCACCTCCACTAAGTCCATCAGACTCTTGATTCAGTACACCCCATGGGGAGAAATCCCAAAGGGACTTTGGTGGGATTCGACTTTAGCTACTCAGCCCATCACCCTGACCCAATAATGAGAGCCACAGGGGGGTGTTAAAGCTCTTTCCTCAGACCTGATTAGAAGAACTCATTGGTTATCAAAGAAGCAGAGTTGTGTTTACAGTACAGTGCTCTGGCAGGCTCTGTTACATAACCCCCTTCAGAGTAAATCTGTAAAATCAGCAGCGTCGCCTGAGAGGGGTCTAGCTTGAGGTGAGAGCCCACTGTCAGTCGACAGGTGATTATGTTCATCATTAGGGAACAAGGAGAGTAGGGAACTCTTATCACTTGCCACAGGAACCTTCACAAATAAACAACGGCATCATTTCCAAAATGTCCAGAAAGTTTTCAGACAGTCATACCAAAAAAAAAAAGAAAATGTAACTATAAAAGTGTAAATGTAACTATATTATCGCCCAGCTGTTTATATGAAGTTGGACATATAAGTATGTCAAACTTCATACTAGGGCAGTATGCTCACGTAGGGCATTATATAATTATATATCACTGGAGAAAGTGATATTATGGATAGAGGACATGTATTTTATCAATGGGCTTGAAGCTAAAAATGCATTGATGGTTTCTTACAAACACACAGCTTTTCACTTCACAAGTCATTAATTGATGTACAAGAGTCATGTGGATTACTTGCGGATTATTGTGATGTTTTTATTGGCTGTTTGAACTCTCATTTTGACGGCATCCATTCACTGCAGAGGATCCATTGATGAGAGAGTGATATAATGCTGAATTTCTCCAAATCTGTTCAGATGAAGAAGCAAACTCACCTAAGTCTTAGATGGCCTGAAAATGAAGTTGGAGTTGCTGGAAAATAAATATGTAGTTTACAAATCTTTATTGGTTAAAGACAAGTCCAAGAATAATTTTACATGAAGGGCGCTTTATGAAGTCCTATCTTTAATATTTCAGTTAATCTTTGAGGTGACTTGGTGTGCGATTTTTTTTTAGCTTGAGGAGAATGAACTTCAAAGCCAGTAGGAGAAGGGAAGAGCCGTGTGGGAGGACTTGGCTTGACATTGGAGATGTGGCTTCAAATGACCACAGGGTCAGCAGATCGCATCAATATACGTGATAAGAAACGAACATTTCTACAATTAGTTCATGAGATTGTGACAAGGTGATACGTCACTGTCTGCAATCTAGAGATTACTTTTGGAGGGGTTTGAGATCCATGGGTTTTATCATCAAAGGATGACTTACTTTCTCTTTCAAGACACCACGTTTATCTTTAAACTAATGTCTGACTTTTAGAATAAAACCTTTGATATTTGGCTGCTGCCATTACTTTGAGTGACCAAGATGGATCTGGTCTATATTCAAAACATCACATGTACAGTCATTTATTTAATGTAAATTGCATTTAAACTCCAATACCATGACTAACAGAAGTAAACAAGAAAGGTCATATAGAGGTACGTATAACTAACCCGCATATTTTCACTTCACTTGCTATTAGCTTCTTTTGCGGTGGTTCTTCAGATCTGGTTGTTCCTCATAGGGTTTAATATTGAAGCTGAGGGAAGTGCTTCTCGTGATGTTTAGGCAGATAGAGAGATGAGCCAGTTCAGATGATGGAGATTGAGGGTTTTAGATGGTTCTCTCCTCCTGCTGGGATCACAGTGAGTGTCCAGTCACTGGAGAAGAGGCCACTTGTTTGTTATTTGATACGTGATTGTGGTTTTAGCATGAGGTGGTTTTAGATCATTTGCTTTGCGGATCATTAACTAATTTGTGGTGTATGCATGTGACCAGGGTTATTATTGTTAACTAAACCTGTGAAAATGACTTGAAATAAAATAAACATTACCTGAAATAAAGTATAATATAAAAAAATTATTTTATTTCAGTTAGTTGCCAACTAAAACTAAAGTAAAATTAAAACAATAAAAACTATAGAGATGTCTTTAAAAAAAATAATAATAATGACAAAAACAACGAAACTTTAAGTATCAAATGAAAACATAAAATGTAAAAAATCAAATCAAATTTAAAATATTAGCAAAATCTATGAAAGTATGATGCTAAAATAACATTGCATGTGATTGAATCTTAATTTAAATGTTAACTAAAACATAAAATCACAACTATTAATAAGTCAGGGCTTCAGAATGTGACAAAAATAAAAATGTGCAACAATAATGTAATATCGGGAAAGTTTTGTGTGCATCCATATGCTGTTTCACCATATGAACCGGTTCTTTTTAATGAGCCGTGTTGTTAAAGGGATAGTTCACCTAAAAGTGAAAATTCTGTTATTTACTCACCCTTGTGTTGTTTCAAACCCATAAGATTTTCGTTCCTCTTCGAAACACAAATTAAGAAAATGTTTTTTATGAAACCTGAGAGATTTCTGTGCCTCCACTGAAAGTCCATTCTACTGAAACTTTGACGGTTCAAAAAGTACATAAAGACATAGTGAACATAATCTATATAAATCAAACAGTTTAATCCAAGTTCATATCAATTGCTTTATATGATGAACAGATATAATTTAGGATTTTATTTACATATAAACGTCAATCAATGCACAGCTAATCAAAAATAGTAAACAGAAAATCAAACATACGTCAGAAGACTTGATTAAACCGCTTAATTTATATGCATTTATTTTACAATCTTTTTATGAAATTGTTTTGTGGAATGGACTGCACTCAGTGGAGGCCTCGGTTTTTCGAGCAATTCTATAATTTATCAACAAACCAAACATTTGGCTTCCCTTCATCATTTTTATTGTTTGTTTGTTTGGAGTTTTATATTAAGTGTGTAAGTGTAAGTTTTATCTAAAACTTCATATAGTCTTAATTTCAGTTAAACTAAAATGATCATGATTCTAAATATTATTGAGAGCAGTATTGTTCAACATACTGAAATAGTGTAATGTTGGATACTGAAATCTAGACGTCAGGTAATTGGTCATGTATTGAGTTTGTTTGTCTCTGATGGTTAATTGGCCTGTTTATTGCCTCTGTTTGTCTTGGCATTAGTAAACAGTGTTATCTCAGTGGGGTGCCGCCACATCTGACTATTCATGAGCACGTTACATGTCAAGCCTGACACTCTCACAATGACTCACCAGCCACAACAAATGAAGGTAAAGGCTTTTGCCCACAGATTCAGTGGACTACCTTGCTGCACTTTTTGTGTTTGCAAAACACTTGTGTGCTCCTTACAAGACAAAAGACTGCTATTTATAACTTAATCTGATGTTACATCATGGGTGAGTTTCAAATAAAACAACACTTTAAGTTGATATTTTTAGGTGCATTTCTCTCACCTGATCAGTCTTTCTGTCCTCTTTGTTTTGAGGTCTAAGGTACTAACATTACTATTTGTTAGCGTTTACATCAAAGACGACGCCAGAATTGTGGCTTCTCCTCAAGATCTATATGGCTTTATGTTGCTCTCTGAAACAGCCCAGCTTTGAGTGAAAAGGTAATAAAAAAATCACTTCACACACAATAACTCACAGGGCTTCTTTTGCGCTGGAGACTGGGTTCAGGGAATACTTTCATTAATCATGAAGCCCAGTACGGACTCCAGTACTGCTGCTCCTACTGAACATACATAACTGTCCTGGCAGGAAGAG
Organism: Sinocyclocheilus rhinocerous; assembly: GCF_001515625.1. NCBI lineage: Eukaryota > Metazoa > Chordata > Actinopteri > Cypriniformes > Cyprinidae > Sinocyclocheilus > Sinocyclocheilus rhinocerous. The sequence goes on along the minus strand of NW_015624297.1, from coordinate 554,855 downwards.
CAATCGCTGGCCCCACGCTCGGCATAGGGCTAAAAACATCACGACCTGCTGCGTGCTGGGAGATTTTGTGAATGATGGGACCCAGCTGAAATGTCCATCAGTGAATGTATGTGGCATTTGGATAGAAGGAAAACAAAAAGTGTGACTTACTTAAGCCAAGAGTGGTGTATTCTTGTATGGCTGGTCTTCAACTCGTAGCACATGAGCCATAAGTGCCCCAGAGGTACTGAAATGTTGCATTATCCAATATTTCACAACAGGCCATGTTTTCTTTTTTGTCTTGTGATGATTCATATTAAGTCCGAGAACATTCAGTATCATAAAGACAAGAATTTTGCAGTGATCCATGTTAATGCTGTTGTTTGCTTTATGAGCTCATTGTTTGTATATTGTTTCTGACAATTGTTAGAGACAGGTCTATTGTGTTAGTATATGTAAAATAATATTATAATGTCATATACTATATATTGAAGATAAGCAGAGAATATGACAAAAAAAAAACTTCATCTAACAATATAACGCAATTTTTAGACATTTATTTTCCTTTTTCTCAAACTAACCCACACACATTCTCTGTATTTCAGGGCCCTGTAATACTTGAAATTCCACTACTGTTCAAAAGCTCATTAAAGCTGCATTTCTTTGATCAAAAATACAATTATATTGTGAAATATTATTAGAATTTAAAATTACTGCTTTCTATTTGAATATATTTTCAAATGTAATTTATTTCTGTGATGGCAAAGCCATTACTCCAGTGTCACATGATCTTTCAGAAATCATTTTAATATGCTGATTTGGTGCTTAAGAAACATTTCTTATTATCAATATTGAAAACAGATGAGCTGCTTAATATAAATTGTGTTTTCAGGACTTTTTGATGAATAGAATAGTTCAAAAGAACAGCATTTATTTGAAAATGGAAATATGTTGTAACATTAGTGTCACTTTTGATCAATTTAATGCATCCTTGCTGAGTAAACGTATTGAATTAAATATCTTGCTGACCCAAAATCTTTTGAACTGTAGTGTACAATATCATTATATTTTTGCAATTGCTGTTGGGTAAACAAGTGAACACAATAAAACCACACTGACATTCATTTAGGCAAAAAAAGTTCAGCTGTGTTCTCAGGACCATAAAGTTTCTAAAATTACAATGTTACATTTCACTACTTTTCACATTTCTGCGTTTCATAATTGCCTTTTACTGTTAATATACTGTATAATAGGCTGTTTAATGAAAAGTTTCATTGTGACTAACCCCATATGGTACACAAAAGGTCAGTGTGTGTTTAATGAACTTAATCTCTTTTTAGTGCAATAATGGTGGGAATATTGCATTTTTTAATTCATCTTTTAAAATTTTTATTTTTGTGAATTTGTCCATTTTCCAGTCTTTGTACTCTGATGGATTTCATGATTATTGCCCAGAGTGAATGATTGCACTGATTTGCAAAATTTGACCATTGGAATTTAATTGCCCCTGTTACCTTCAAATCAAAAATATAAATTAAAAAAATCAAGAATTACAGATTACATCTAACAGTGACGCGAAATGTCTGACGAGTGCTATTTCCTTTTGGTACATCACCAGTTGGACGTGTGGGTAGAGAGCACGGAATAAGGCATCCACAAGAAATACATACTAAATGTGTTTACTTGTGTGCCGTTATTCTAAAGAACACATTGTGCTTGAATGCAGAGTAGGGCCAAAAATGTCCATCAAGGAATCGTCTGGAGGAGAGCCATTCATAATCAGGACGTAAATTGTCAGGCAAGAGGCATCATATCACATTCCACACAAAGTCCTGTGTGTCTTGTTTTTGTTTTTGCTGTTGCACTTGCCAGCTTATCTTAGAAATGTCTTTCACGAAATTCATGTACTATGCTGTGTACAAGCCAGATTTTTTCTATTCACTGTGTGTACTTTATGATAGTTAGTGAGTTAGAAAGCATACTTTCAGTGATTTTATACTACTAAACTATGAGCGCAAATGTATTTTATTTTAAAGAAAGATCCAAAAGGAAATATTTAACGTGCAGGTAAATTTTTGTAATCAATGTCCTTAGTGTTTTAAAATTACATTTATTTTCCACCCAATTGCAGGTCTGTAGTGTTGGGCAGCAGAGAGATCCGTCTCTTTCACATGTCTCACTCCCCCAAGCGTGCGAGGGTCTTTATTAATGAGCGTGGCTCACCCCAGAGGGTCAAACCCATTCGCCCTGCTGATGGATCTCATCTGCACCATAGTGTGGTGGGATCTTCTGCCTCACATGTGCTGCACCATCAGTTTTACAGTGAAGCTGTGGATCCATAAAAATGATGGACCAGTGACCAAGAGATGGATACAGAGATTACACTGTAACAACAGTCAATACAAAATACTAAGAACTTAAGTAACATAAAAGCTTGTATCAAGTAAGTCATAAAATAAAATTTAAAAAACTTCAATTCTTATTAGATGCTTTTAAGCTCATTTTAAAACTCATTACATAAACATATATAACACTCAAATTGCTAATGGTTTCTAATGGCTTCATTTTTTTAAACTATGCATCCCGGTTTTATTTTTCAATAAATACTGATATTTACTGGGTTTATACAAAATGTATACACAGTCTAAAACACCTACTTACTTAGTGCTACTTACAAAATTGTAGATGAAAAACAATAGAACAGTAAGTTTACTGAATTTTCTGAGTTTACTGTTACTCCAACAGTTGAGTAACTTGATAAAGTTGTGTTTTGTGTCAGCAGAGGAGCTGAAAAAGGGTTAATACTAAACCAGAATATTTTTAAACACTGCTTATTTTGTTGATTTACTCAAAAACATTGGATATAAGATCATAACTGTAATTAAAAAAGCCTATTGCCAATTTTTTTTTTTGAAAGACATTTTACCCACAAAAAAAAACCTATTCCAAATAAATGCTGTTCTTTTGGACTTTCTGAAAGATATCAGATAACAGAATTATTTCTGAAAGGTCATGTGACACTCAAGGCTGAACGACATTAATATTTAGCTTTACCATCACAGAAGTAAGTTACATTTTAAAATATATTAAAACAAAGGAGCTAAGAGAATGGAAAAATTAGAAACACTAACTTTTATTACCATAAAATAAAAAAGTGCTCCTCTGCATGTGGCACACAGCTAGAGAGCGTTAAACAGCTTTGCTGCAAAGCACACAGACATAGTGTTAGTATGTCGGCCATAACATCTCTGTGAGTCATGAGAGTATAATACTGTTGAGTTCTGTGCCCTTCATATTCACAACAACAAGAGATGCTAAGACAAAGAACAATCATTGTTTAATTCAGAGGTTTCTTAATTAAATTATTTTTGAAAGGACAGGAAACTTTTCCTGAACTTTTGAACAGGTTATAATCACGGTTCACGGCTGATATCTTTGTTGTTCCAATAAAAATTTAAATAAAAACCAATTCATGAAAGTAACTGGCTGTATTGTTATTTGGCAAAAAAACTGTTCAGATCAGCACTAACAAGTTCAGAGTTCACACGGCCCAAGATATGTTAGCTGCATGTTCCTTCGCCTTCATCCGCAGCACAGCAATGCTGGAGGACCGCCGTTCAAACTCAGGTTTGGTCTCAAACGCGGCGTGACTGTTCGGTGAAGGAGCCAGAAGTGAATCGGCGAAGAAGTTATTGAGAGACACTCCAAACTGATTTTGCTGGTGATTGGGGAAGCCCACGTAACCGTGCTCACTGGCTCTCGGCGAGTGGGGGTAGGGAGACGTCACGCAGGGAGGGGAACCACGCGGGATCATGCAGGACGAGACTACAGAGCTGCCTGTAGTGGGACCTGTCCATAAGTTGTTGGAAATCTGTTTGGTCAGGGGAAGGTGGAATAAAGTGAAATCAGAATGCATGAAATCATAAAATCACAACACTTTAGGGCTTCTCACACCCTGCTCTCTCAGAAAAAAAAGTACCTTTTCAAAAGTTACACGTTTGTACATTATCTACCCCTAAAGGGTGCATAGTAGTAGGTGCATCTTAATACCTTAATGGTACATATTAGTAGGCTACCTTTTGAAAGGGTACCAAAAACGATGCTAGCCCTGCTCTGGTGAAAGGTTTCATAACCCAGGGTAAAAAGCAGCGCTAACCCCGCTTCTAAATTACAAGAGTGAAACTCTCCTCTACCCAGGGTTAAAAGCGGAGTGTATAACGACAATAACGTGGGGTTAAGAGCAGTGTGAATAGCCATTTTAATAAGCAAATGATTGAAAGACAAAAACACTTTAGAACATGTCTAAATTCAAATGGAGTTGAAAAAACTTAACAGGCTTGAGCTGGGGCAGGAAGAAATGCAGCAAAAAAAATCCATAATCAAAATAAAAGAATCCAAATGTTTGGAAATTCATGGAACATAAACATAGATTGCGTTTTGGAAAGTTAATTCAATTTTAAAAAATAAATCGCTGCATTTTAGTATGCCTGGGAAAATGCTTCATGACAAACCGAGATGACATCATATCAGATACACCCTCAATCTGCATTCAAATACAGTGACAATTATGTCCAAGACTTTAAATAAATCCAGACCAGGCTTTTAAAAACAAACCCTGCAGCCCACAAAAATGCATTTGTGTTCGCCACGAGAATCTGAGCATAAGACAAACACAAGGCTTAGCACCCTCCCACCTCTCCTTACAACATGCCCGGTGCAATAAGGACCTGTCCTGTTAAGGCACAGGCTTTTTTAGTGTGACTATGAAAAACACACGAGTGAAGAATCTGCTCTCTGACGAAAAAAAAAAAGAGGTCCCGTGGTGCCATCTAAATCTTCATCTCCTACCCTCGCAACAGCTTTTGTCAGTTAGCATGAGACAGCTCTCTGCAGTCTGACTGACTGCCCACACCCGTCAAAGCTGTTTAAAGCTCGAAAGGCTAAGGGCTCTTGTCAACAATTCATGCATTGTGTTTGTGTTAGGAAGGACCATATGCGATTAGCTGAAATTTAGTCAAATGTTTCGTGACTTTACAGTCAAATTTTGTAATCGGATCAATAAATACTCTGCCACCTTGAATAATTGTTTAACAAAATAGATAATGAAACCTACTTACACAATGTATGATAAATGTGATTATTTTTTAGACAGATAATGTATATATAGAACAATAAAGACATTTAAATAATGCACAATAGTAGTAGACAGCCATGCATTGTTTGATTTATATTTGTTTTTTGCAAACATTTTGCAACACCATGGTGCAGATAAATAAAGTGAATCACCTGTGAATAGCTGTCTGTCCGGGGCAGCATTGATATGTCATAGGTCGCTGCAAAGTGGCTTTTGGCCTGCTGGATCTGTCCATATCTTTCTCGCTTCCTCCACTTGGCTCTTCTGTTCTGGAACCACACCTAAAAAGAAAAAGAAAAGTTATTTTTCCATGATGTAAAATGAATGATTAAATATTGAGATAAAATGTATTCTTTAAATTTGTGCTTACATAAAATGTTATGTATTTTTTATTTTACTTTATTATTATTTTTTGTCTTTCGTTGTTATGTCCCGGGTTTTTTTAATATGTTGGTGTAGTGTAAATGTCAAGCCATAATTAATTACAGGGCTGTGACATTAAGTTCATCAATTATGACAGGGAGGGTTACTAATTTTATCTGTTGCAAACAAATACAGATCCATAACTAATAAATGCCATGTAAAACGTTTTCATGATAAAAACATCTTTACATCCATTCATTTATATTTTTAATGAGTTTTCATAGGTTAAACCTGATTTTGTTAATAAGATTTAAAATGGTTGAAAAAGCACAATGAAGTGCAGGTTGTACTGCATCTTTAGCACCACTTTCATTTTAGCTTAAGAAATTAAAGTTTTCAATTATAGTTTTTTTATGCTTAGGAATGCATGCAGGAGGACTCCATTTTAAGTGAAAACTCAGGCTTTTCCTCAAATATAATGATGTTATTCTCAGACAGGCCCGCCGATGTCGTCCAGGTCTGTTTTGTCTGGTCCGGCTGCGGCCTGTGCGACTCTGATACTGCAGCAGTTCTCCATCGCGTGCAGGCTGCTGTCCTCAGTTTTAGGAGCGCAGTAACTCACAACTGATTATAATTAAAATATGGGTAGTTGACAAAATTACACAGTTTCAGCAGCGCCCTATGCACCACGTAAACTACATCTAAAACATTTTTAAACACTTAATAATTTGCTCATAAGAAACCGCACGGAGTAGTTTTTTTATGCCTGTGCGACTCTGATACTGCAGCAGTTCTCCATCGCGTGCAGGCTGCTGTCCTCAGTTTTAGGAGCGCAGTAACTCACGCCTGATTATTATTAAAATATGGGTAGTTGACAAAATTACACACAGTTTCAGCAGCGCCCTATGCACCACGTAAACTACATCTAAAACATTTTTAAACACTGAATAATTTGCTCATAAGAAACCGCACGGAGTAGTTTTTTTTACGTTACATCGTATGATAATTTCAAAAGGTGCAAAAAAAATTAGGAAGTAGTGGTGACCTAGTGGTGACAGCCATGCATTGGTTAATTTTATTTATTTTTTGCAAATATTTTTGTAAAACCATGGTGCAGATAAATAAAGTGAATCACCTGCGAGTAGCTGTCTGTCCTGGGCAGCATTGATATGTCATAGGTCGCTGCAAAGTGGCTTTTGGCCTGCTGTATCTGTCCATATCTTTCTCGCTTCCTCCACTTGGCTCTTCTGTTCTGGAACCACACCTAAAAAGAAAAAGAAAAGAAAAGTTATTTTTCCATGATGTAAAATGAATGATTAAATATTGAGATAAAATGTATTCTTTAAATTTGTGCTTACATAAAATGTTATGTATTTTTTATTTTACTTTATTATTATTTTTTGTCTTTCGTTGTTATGTCCCGGGTTTTTTTAATATGTTGGTGTAGTGTAAATGTCAAGCCATAATTAATTACAGGGCTGTGACATTAAGTTCATCAATTATGACAGGGAGGGTTACTAATTTTATCTGTTGCAAACAAATACAGATCCATAACTAATAAATGCCATGTAAAACGTTTTCATGATAAAAACATCTTTACATCCATTCATTTATATTTTTAATGAGTTTTCATAGGTTAAACCTGATTTTGTTAATAAGATTTAAAATGGTTGAAAAAGCACAATGAAGTGCAGGTTGTACTGCATCATTTAAAAATCTGGAAAATGTAACTTTTAAAAAAATCTTACATTTAAATATTGGTTAAATCTGCAATATGCACTTTTCAAATTTAATTCTTACAAGTTATTTCATCATAAAAGTACTAATAAGTAGGCTACAACAGCTAAAAACATTTCTCGTCGGAAATGCAAAGCTGGCCAATAGCTTCTAAATGTAATATCTTTTGTTTTACATATAAACATAACGGTTATTAAAATATATTTTATAGATTGATGCCAGGAGAACATTCTGACTTGCACAAAGAACTTTTTATTGTTTTTTACTTTAGAAAGCCACATATATTGGTACTTCAAATAATCTAGACTCTAGACTTTGACCTGAAGAAACTATTAAGAACTTCATTAGAGAACATATATAACAACTTCTTTATTGAACTAAGGTTTTGTATAAAAACACTAAAGAATCTTTCAATATTATGCAAAATGTTTTGTTACATTTTACAAAGACGAAAAAACTTTGTGTGCTTTTTTTTTTTTTTTAAGTCAGACTTACTGTTTTGGTTGTCACACGGAGACGATCTGTCCATGGTGGTGTGTTGATCATTGCTCTGCATCGAGAAGGCCTGGACGCATTTAGGTGATGTCTTGTTGTAGTACTGCACATTGTCTAAAGTCTCCATGACTTGGTCCATGTAGTAATCGCTGCCTTTAATCGCTTGACTTTTCAAGGAGAACTTGTCGCTCAAGTACTCCATCATGATCCTCTGGCCTCGTCTCAAGCATGAAGCGCGTCAGTGGACACCATAAATGTTTTAGTGATGTCAAAAATGAAGCAATGCGGCCAATTATTTGTACAAGTCGTTAATTTGTCTTGTCTTAAAGAGACCGAGGGACTCTCTTTATACGGCAAAGAGCGCGAGCTTCAAGCAGCCACCCAACTTCTGAATATGGAGAAGCTGAAACTCCACCCACGCGCATGCACAAGCTCTAAGAGTTATGAAACTCGGTGATTACCCGAAATGAAACAATTACACTTGCTTTCGCTTTCAGTGTGTTTGGATATCCCTAATGATTATTTAACTGATAAATCTGACCGAAGTAGACATTGCGCGCTAATTAAAGTGTTAAACCGTGTAGCCTAAACGGCCTCGTCTCAAGCATGAAGCGCGTCAGTGGACACCATAAATGTTTTAGTGATGTCAAAAATGAAGCAATGCGGCCAATTATTTGTACAAGTCGTTAATTTGTCTTGTCTTAAAGAGACCGAGGGACTCTCTTTATACGGCAAAGAGCGCGAGCTTCAAGCAGCCACCCAACTTCTGAATATGGAGAAGCTGAAACTCCACCCACGCGCATGCACAAGCTCTAAGAGTTATGAAACTCGGTGATTACCCGAAATGAAACAATTACACTTGCTTTCGCTTTCAGTGTGTTTGGATATCCCTAATGATGATTTAACTGATAAATCTGACTGAAGTAGACATTGCGCGCTAATTAAGGTGTTAAACCGTGTAGCCTAAACAATATTAAGTATTTCAGTAAACAAAGTTGGTGATTGTTTAAAGAACATTTAGAGTAGGCTATAAAGTAAATCTTTACGTTAAGAGATTTTTCTTTACCTTTGAATAACTTTACCTATGCAAAGTTAAAGTTATTAATAAAGTAACATCATGATGACTTGAAAAAACATCAAAACTTTTTATCAAAGATAGCAAACGTTTTTAGAAAAACTGTATTTCATTATTATTACTGCAAATAGTATTTAGCTACTTAACTTGGAAAATAACACATTTGTTCCGACGTCATTTTTAATATTTATTTTAACTACTTTTTTATTCATAATGGGGAATCATACGTAACTTTTAGGTTTTCAGCTTATTTTATTTATTTGTTTATTTTAATTTACGGTATATACAAAAAAAAGGTTAGCTGCGGTTTCCAGACACGCATTAGGGACGGCACTTGGGATGGTGATAAACACATTTAGGCTACTTTACATTTAATTCGGTATATGCCATAATGTTATTTAAATATCTTATTTGATCGATTATTAGAATTATACGAATGATTATAAATTGATTTATATATTTTTCTTAAATAATCTTAATATTTTTAAAGTATGCATATTACCTTAAATAAATATATACATATACGTAAGTACATAAATATATACATTTTCAATAAAATAATAAAGTAGTACAGCACACTTTTACTTTTATCAAACAAACCAGTATTACAATCCAGTAAAACATGTATTGTCTTTAAAAAAAAATGTATTTACAATCTGTTCTTACATTTTTTTTGTTAAATAAATATATACATATACGTAAGTACATAAATATATAAATTTTCAATAAAATAATAAAGTAGTACAGCACACTTTTACTTTTATCAAACGAACCAGTATTACAATCCAGTAAAACATGTATTGTCTTTAAAAAAAATGTATTTACAATCTGTTCTTACATTTTTTTTTTTTTTTACAATGTGTACCTAACAAACTTTTAACTTTTTTTCTCAAAAATGTAAATATATAGTCATTATTTATAAAGTGTACGTTACTTTGTAATGAATACGCTATATTATTTAACCCGCCGCACTGGCACGACAAGCCTGTGTTTGCAGGTCTCATGAAATGACAATCTGAATCTTCCGACCAAGAGACGAATAATATCACGGCGGCATTCAGCGCGTGTGATGATGACCGGACACATTCATATAACCGCAAAGAAATCCTATTACTATGACCTAAATAAAAATAAAATAAAGTAAAATAAAAGCTATCACTTTCTCACACTTATTAAAAGCTATACCCTCTCTAAGTTCAAGATAATTGATCACAAATATGCCTTAACTGAGTGTTAAACATTATCAAGTTACAAATATATAGAGATTTTGTTCTAGTGGAAAATATCTTGTATAACCTAAGAAAAACGCTGACATACACGCGTAATATAGCCTATAAAAACGAGCCTTTTATAGCGCAATTTATTCTGCTACGTTTATCAATTATTTCGTTCAGTTGACACGCTTGGCTTTATCCAAAATCCACTGATGACGCAAACAACGTAGAGCTTTCCACACTCCCGACAGCAACTGTATAGACACGCACAGTGAGCATGAGGCCGATTTTTGCATGCGAGTTTGCAAAGTTCGGCACCAAAATGATTTTGCGACCTCCTGAATGTCTGTATTTCAAACAGGAAAGGCGTCATCTGATACCACCCTCACTCTAAAGAGTGTGTAAGAGATCACACATAGAGGAGCCCTCTTCTCTCTACCAGCAAACCTTACCACCTGCCAGGCTAGCCATATCTAAGGGTCACTTACAATGCTTGGGGTTTGATGGTGCCACTCCGAGAAAAAATGAAAACATTTTGGGGGGGGGTTATTAAGGCTCTGAAATGACCTATTTGGACCCCCTTGCTGAGGGGAAAATGTGAGAAATTCTGTGTGGTTTGTTGAAATTTTGTCTGCACATTAAAAGTAAAGCACATGACAGTGCAGAAGATGCTGTGAGTTACGGCCTAATTTCACCCGGTTAAGTACATAAATGCTTGCAATAATGCAAAATCAAATAAATTAACGCTTAAATCAAAACATTAAAGCTATTAAAATATTTGAAACATTTACACATCACAGAGCAAACATTCTCCAATTTGAGTCTTTATTATTTATTTATTCATTTTATCATTGTTGTTTATTATTTTCGATTTTGCAAGCATGCAGGCATTTTGGACTTGTAAATCTTTAAAATATGTTTCAAACCAATTATTAATTCACATGTGTTAACTTAATATATAAAGACTAAATCACATAAAAGTATCGATAGCACTTTTTATTACAGTCCTGTTTCGCATGTACATCCTATGTACTTGTTACAGTAATTACAATAACTGCTAACCCTGAACCTAACCTAACGTAACCTTATACAAGTACCTTATGTAAGTACAGGTAAGTGCACATACTGTAAAATAAAGTGCAACCAAAATATACATAATGTCAGCTATAATTTGTATGGAAGGACCCCTGCATGTCCTTGAAATGATAAAAAATATAATAATATATAATAAGTAATATATAATATATAACATGTAGTACAAATGACTGAGGGATCTTATTAATCTGAGCTTTGTCAAATTGGAACATACAGATGTTAGTGTAAAGTACATTCTTAAATCATATTAATGGTTTTGTACAGGCCAGATGAGGCTTTCAGGCCACTGACATGTTTGCCATTGTTTATTGCCTCTCTCTGTTTCTCTCTATCTCTCTTATGTACTATGAACTGAATGAATCTCTGGTGAAAGTCAGAGGTCAGTACGAGCGTGTCAGCTGGGTTTGTGTGCATACGCCTTTGCAGTCACTTAAGTAATTAAAATTATAATAAATGGTTTGGCCACAGCCACTTCTTCCAGCTACTGCGATTGAGCTGCTCAAATCATGCCAGATGCATTGAGCTTGCAAAGTCAAATTTGGTTCGAAAGGCCTCTTCACTTTAGTGTGAAGGATTATTCAGTGAGTATTTATTTTCCCTATAATGTGTTCCCGGGCAGTTAAATACAACGTAGTCTATTAGAAACTCAAACAAACCAATAGGTTTTATATGACTCTGAAGGGATTTACTAACCCTATTCAGATCTGCTCTCGCTGGAAGTTGAAAAAATTATCTCTCACGGTTTTCCTATTTTTTCTGTGGGTAACAACTGGCATGAATTACCTGCTGGCATCAGTCTGCGGATTCAGTCTGTTATTCTGAGATTCAGCAAAAGTGGAAACTTGGAAATGTACTCTTTGGAGTTCCACTGTAACCTTTTTGCAGTCATAGTCTGTCTGTCTATCCAACTATACACTTTATCTATTCTACACTCTCAGAAAAAAAGGTACAAAGCTAACCTTGTGCTTTTGTTTCTTTGCCAGAGAGTGACTGAAAGGACTTGGTCTTATGGATCCTCCACAGGCAGATCGCTATCACGGTTTTCCTATTTTTTCTGTGGGTAACAACTGGCATGAATTACCTGCTGGCATCAGTCTGCGGATTCAGTCTGTTATTCTGAGATTCAGCAAAAGTGGAAACTTGGAAATGTACTCTTTGGAGTTCCACTGTAACCTTTTTGCAGTCATAGTCTGTCTGTCTATCCAACTATACACTTTATCTATTCTACACTCTCAGAAAAAAAGGTTCCTTGTGTTTGCTCACTTGAAAATAAATACACCCTCCGGGTTGAACTCACTTGCTCGTGTCTGTTCTCCTTTTTCCCCTCAGGAACGCTCTACAATATATATATACTGTATATATATATATATATATATATGCACACATATACACAATACGGGGCTGTTGAATGTTTGAATCTGATTGGTTGACGATCGTTCTAAGGTGTGCAATTATTTTCAGGGAAACGCATTGCTAAAGTAGTTCCAGGCAGGTCCTGACCTCATGACCTCAGTTATTTCAAAGATTCTTACAGCCTACAACAGCAAAAGAACCAAAACCCACAACGACACTGACCAAGCTAATAAATAGGATACAATAGGATAAAAATGACAAATTATTTCCATGTTTTGGCCACAGAATTACATTTTATTATATAGAGAATGCGCATACTTTCTCCCACTCTCTCTCATACAAACGCACACACATATAGTACTGACACACTCGCACACATGGAAACATACACCTGCACAGAAATTAATTAATCCTATTAATCCTACACACAAGAACGTTTTGAGGACAAAAAATTGGACAAATGTCTTGAAATACTTCATCTGAACAATGACGTGAGGTGTGGTGACGCTTCGCGTCGTATAGCCACATCACCACCTCCGGTGTGCATTATTTTCTCATAATTCAACTGCCCATCATCAGTTATTCCTCACTCACACACACACACACACACACATATATATATATATATATATATACACTTGTAGTTGCAAAGTTTCTTATAGTCAGTAGAATATCTAAGTGTAACAGTATTAAATGTATTTATGTGTACATAATTCAACAAGATAATACCACAGCAGTCAGCCAGTGTCTCTGGATTAAGTAGGAGACCTATGGGCCGTCTGCCCAAACACAATGCCAAAACTCCCACTAATAAAGACATCCCTTTTCAAGATTTATTTTAGCATTTCTATAGGCATAAAAATTAGCTCCAAGCTGGTGTCAGGAAGTTATTTTCCAACCACTGTTTCTGAACACTCAAGCTTTTTGATATCCAAATGAAAATACACAAACAAGGATATAACCAAGCCATTCACACAGAATGCATATTCAGCGCATTTTCTAGACGGACAAATATGACTGCTGCACTCGCGTCTCACACAAAAGAGACAGCCATGCAAAGTTAAAACAATTTAAACTTTTAGAAAACACGTCGCAAATTTCAAAATTTGTGGAGGTTTATTCCTTTTCACTGCGTCTCATATGTTTTTAAAGGCAATCTGTGTGATGGGCGATTCGGCTCTTTGTATTAAGCAATGCATAAATACATGATGCTGTTTTGTTCATAATTGTTTATGCAATTTACGAAATTATATTTGATTTATATGAGTTAATTTAGACGTAATGCACGTTTTTTATAGACAGTTACTTCCTTGCGTTGACAATTTAATGTGCTGCATTATTTTGCTCATTGCGCCCTCCTGTGGCCTCGGGAGACAAGCCAAAAGTTTAACCTATTTAATCTGCATATAAAACATTAGAAATTGTTTCTATTTTTACATTGTTTAATTGTTTAATTTTTATTTTGTTTTTGACTGTTAAAACAAAAAATATATTTGTTGTTTGTCTCAGTAAATTGAGTTCTATTCAAAGAGACACATGTTGTTGCCTGAGTTCTGTGGGCCGATATTTAATAAAACGGCCACACGCTCACTTAACCGCTGTGACCAAACAAATTGTTTTTAGCCATTTTGCTCCTATTACCTTTGAAAGAGGGCAAAAAATGAGGCACTGGGAGACTTCCTCTACACATAACGAAAATGTTTATGGCTCCCTAAACTGTTCTTTATGGCTCTGCCCCAGTAAGTAGAGGGTATCTTGTTGCATTAAACCTAAGTAGTATTTATAGAGTCCTTACTGTAATTGAACATAGTACTAAGCATGTCAACGTTGTGCTCATGACCTAATGACTCACGATGATTTAATTCAAATGACAAGAGGCCTATGAGGAGCTGGGAAAATTTGTTTTACGTTGGCCGATAAACAGCCTAATACACAATGGGAATAAAACATTCCTTTCAGAAAATGAGTATTGATATTTGTGTATTATAGAGGAATGGTTTTGTATGTAAACTGTAAAGTGAATTATCCGTAAATAAATCTTTCATTTCAGTTCTCTTTGATCTGCAGCCTTCATACTGTTAAACTCTCTCCAATAAATCACCTATAAATACTTCTATGTAAAAGGCTTGATTCAGTCCGTCATTCAGACAGCCAATCAGTCAGTCATTCAGTCAGTCAGGCTGTCAGCATCCTCGTGGATTTCATTTTCAAATCATCATCAGAATCCAATTTAGCTTCATTAGGACAGACAGTGAAAAGCCTTCACAGTCTGACGTGACTGTGTTAAATGCGCTGAGCCCTGCTTGTGTCAGTCAGTGGGATCTTTGTCAGGGTGAGTCCTCAGTGGCATAGTGTGTGTGACAGAGCTCGCACTTAATCAGGGAGCTGTCAGAGGTCTCTCGCTGTCAATTTCCTGCTGAAAGAGAGATTATTCCCCCCTGTCCCCTTATCGACCCTGGCATGTCTGCTAAGGCAATTATACACATACATATATAAATATATATTCTCAAGCATACCTGCATTTACCAGAAGCATCAAAATCATTTTTACATATATAGTGGTTTTCAACTGTGTGAAATCAGATTTGTGTGATGTTGCAATGGGTTATCAAGTGAGCCAGATGATGTGTACAGTCACGTCAGTTTCCATCGTGTGCTTCATGCCACACCCACTGCACTCTGCGTGCAGTATTTGATTTGGCACATGACCGGCATGATTTAACTTCACATCATTGTGTGAAGTCCGCAGTGTTTTAAAATTCTTCCTTAATTAAGCCCATCCCTTAACATTTCATAAAATATTACTGAAATAAATCATACAGAGATGATGCTCTGAGTAGAACCTGAAAGCTGGCGCCGAAAAAGAGATATAGTAAAAAAAAATGTATCCAACAGTTTGCTCTATGTATTCATAACCGAAGTGGGAGTTTGACTGCTTTCAAAAAACATGCTTTTTTGCATGTGTGATATTATCAACAATGCAGGCACAGATGTTTCTAATGTTAATGGGACTTTTGCATACTTTATAACTTTTATTTTATCAGTGAAATATGGTCAATGTTTGGAATAATTAAGATTTTTTAATGTTTGTGAGAATAAGTCCTTTATGCTCCTTTAAGGCAGCATTCATTTGATCAAAAATACAGTAAAAATAGTAATGTTGTGAAATATTATTACATTTTAAAATAACTGTTTTTGATTTTAATATATTTAACAATGCAATTTATTTCTGATGCAAAGCTGAATTTTCAGCAGGTCTTCACTGTCATACAATTCTTCAGAAATCAATCAACATTAAAAAAAAACTGTAATTATACCAAACGTTTGACCTGCATATAGAAGAAAACAGTATGTTTTAATTTTATATTTTCGTATTTATATTTATTATTTATTCTATGTTATTTTATTTTGATAGTATGCATTTTAGTGAAATGCCCTTAAGTAAAAGACTCACTTCTGTTTTCAGCTGAGTATCTTCGAGGCTGAGTATGCTTTTTAAGAGGTGGAGAGACACTAGTGGAGTCAGCCCAAGATCTTGCTCCCGAATCTACACCGTCTCTATCCCCTATGGCCTAAAAAAAAAAGATACAATAAAGTATAGCCAACCACTCACACACATGAACATGCATAAATTCACTCTCCTATAATCAAGTACTTACAAAGCTAAAAACAGCAGCAATTGTTAGCACGTTTTCAAAGTATTTAATTTGCATGAGACTTTAAATTTAACTTCACAGTTAATTAGCACAGCATCAAACAGTACTTGTGAAAAAGTGAACAGTGCCATGTTAGTGTACAGGTTTAAGTATAATAAATAATAAAAATAATTTTCTTACCACAAGCTGCACCCTCCCACCATTAAGAATATCCTGGTCAATATCAGGGAGGAAATGATCCCTAAAACATTCATTGAATAGATTACCTCTAACACAATTTACACCACAGCACATGTGAGACCACTATAACTGATCACCATTATGAACTGTTAATAATTTATCTTCCATCTGTGTATATTTTTCAGAAGCATAGTGTTCAGAGCTGTGTGTCTCACCGTCCCGTGCCTGTGGAGTCTATGTCGGGATGGACTGCTTGTGTGTGGAGCCACTGGTAAGTTCTCTCCTTGCAAGGTTGTTTTTCCTCTGCTTTCGGTAATTTGGGAACTTCTTTTGCTGCTTGGTGAACTGCATTTGATATAAAACAAGAAGAAAAGCATACAAAAGAGTTTTCCATTTAAATATTTACAGAAAATAAACATTGCATTTTGAAGGGAGGGTTGTTTGCCAGACAAGTCCTGATAAGCACCAAGTTAATCAAAAAAGATTTGGACTGTATCTAAGAAGCAGAACAAACAAGTCTGCGAGGTAGACTGGACATACAAATGACAGTTGTTTCGGGAACTGCTGTGGTGCATATTTGTGCCTACTGAGCAATAAAAGAAAAAACAAATGAGTACATAGGAAGTAGGGAGATTTATGGACGGTGTCAATACGTCTCACCAAAAAGCCCTTATTCAAAATAAACATGTTCTTGGTGGAGACTAGCATGAATTGATAACAACTTCTGACGGCCACGTGCTGGAACTAATGAGCCATTTATTTAAGTCATTTTCATGGTTTTGCCAAAAAGTAAAGAGCAGACAAGGTTTATGGGTTACAGTTGTCATGGGTTAATTGAAAATCCACTAAAAATGTCAAGTGATTAACTCCTCCTTAAGGGCTGAACAAGAAAATGGGGAAAAAAAGGCAATCCACATTTATTGCTGCTGAAATGTCCTGAAGTGAACAGTTATCCAGCATTAACAGTACGTATGCACTTTCACCAGCTATGATTTTGAAGCTTTTTCATACACTTCAGATTAGTAAATGCAATAAACAAATAAATAGAATACATTTAATACAACTATTTGGACCCACAACATTTGGACACTAATCAAGAACAACATAACATGCTTGAATTTCATAGCATTCAATAACAAATTATCCAGCCAAGAGGACCCTGCAAACAAATCATGCTTTTCTCAGAACTAGCCTAACTTTACTTAGTCATTTTTTAACCAACTGGCCCAAAAGTCATTTTTACTTGAAGAGGGTGCTTGTGCTAATTTTCTTTAAAATAAATGACAGCTGTTTTAATTGTTGTCTAATACAATAATATTCACGCATATTAAAGTGTGACGGTGTCAAAATACTTTTGGGGCCACTGTATGTAAAATAAGTATTAGAATAGAATAAAATAGAATAGAATATTGCAGTTTAAGTACTTAGGCTTGCTTACATGTTCATGTAACATTATTTATGTATATAAATAGTTCATTTGTAGCATAAATCTCTTTATAGATTTAATATAATTCGATTTCAACAATGATAAAAATGTTACCTCAGTTCATAAAGTGTGATTCATAAAAAGTGTGCATTAGGAGAGGTTCATAGTTCAAAAAGTATTATTACAGTATTTGCTGAAAAGTTACAAAACTGCAAGAAAAACAGGGTAGACGTTGTGTGTATACAGTGAACACAGATTTAAGGGAAGAACCACAGATTTAAGGGCGTTAACCACAGATATTATATGATAGAAACACATGCAGCATCCAGTAGCTGTCAAACCCGCTTCCCCACATCTATCCCACCCTCAGGACATTAGGGGGCCCAGGAGTCACGGCTGTTAGAAGGGCTCTTAAGTGCATTAGGCCGTGTAGTGCTGTTATGGCGGTGCAGGAGTCAGAGAATCAGCTCTTTCACGGGGGTCAGGATGACAGAACCGAACTGCTGGGGGTGGATTCAGAGGAGTGACTCAGTGTCCTTAAGGGAATCACTCTGTGCAGGTATTTTCAGAAATCCAATACCAATACTGAAGCAATGACACAAGGTCAATCCTGACAAAACCAAGATAACAACTGCCCTGATATATATATATATATATATTTTTTTTTTTATATGTATTATTTTTTAGATATAATAGATTAATGGATATATATTTTGATACTTATATCCCATCTCATGTTATGTCTATCAAAAATGCTTCCACAGATTTTCCAGTTATTTCTGGGTCTGACTTATTAAACTGGAATTTGGTGTCCAAAATGCCTAAATTGTTTCATTGCAATGAAGACACTCCATGCACACACGCATAGGCTATGCACAATACACACTGTGCATGTCGGGGATTCTTGAGTGTGTGTGTGTGTGTGTCTATGAGACATACCCATGGGGCTTTGATTGTTGGGGAGTTCTTCGAGCAGACTCAAAGAGGGAGGTCAGTTCTTTTATCGTGAGATTCTGTCTCCCACTTTCCTTTACCCTGGGTCAAACCTTCACCTCCAGAGAGCAGACCACAGGCGGTCAACCAGCGGTCAACACACACACACACACACACACACATACACAAACACATGCCATGGAAAGGTTTGTATGTATGTGTGAAGCTTGTCAATCACATGAAACTGAAGCAATCAAAAAGTGCACTGAAATGGAGGCAATATTATAAATCTTAATGTGAGATTTTGAGAACCTATAAATCCTTAGTTGCACTGGTGAAGAAAAAAAGTTTATTTTAACTTTTTAAATTTAAGGACTGATGTTTTAAAAAATTATCTCTTTTATCTATTTTAATTAAAGTGCAAAAAAATTGAATAATCTTTTTTAGAAAATCTTAATGTGACATTTTGAGATCCTTTAAATCCTTGGTTACAATGGTGCAGAAAAGCAAAAAATGCTTTATTTTAACTTTTTTTTTTTTATTTAAGAACCGATGTTTAAAAAATTATCTCTGATTATTTTAATTTCTTTTACCAAAGTACACAATAAGAATAATTAGTAATTAGTTGAGGAAATGGAAGGAATTTGATCAATCTTAATTTGAGATTTTGAGAACCTATAAATCCTTGGTTGCATTGGTGCAGGAAAATTTTTTTAAATAACTGATGTTTTAAAAGTCCTCTCTGATTATTTTTATTTATTTTACTAATGTGAAAAAACACACCAATAATAATTAGTCATTTTTAAAGTGGATGGCTAGATATATGACCTAAGTAAGACATTGTATGTCAGTTCAACTCTTTCAACTGATCTAAAGTATTATTTTCCACAAAACCTGACTCTCTTCTGTGATTTCCTCGCAAAGGAATCCACCCAAACCAAAAGCATCATCTACTTGAAAAGTGACACAGTGCCAAACCCAGCAGATACAGGAGACTGGAAATACATGACACATGGTGCAAATCAAACACAGGAGAGCAGCGAAAACCTGCAAGTTAATGCAAAGCAACTTTGCTGCATTTGACAAAAAAGTGTCAGATGATTGCATTTCTCAAGATTAAAAATGCTGAAACCAACATAAGCAGGGCATCATGGAACTGTGTGTCCTGGCTTTGGGGTTGGGTAAGGCTACCTGCTCTTCCCCTCTGCTGACCTGCGGAAGGCACCAGCAATTCAACCCCAACCCCATCAGGGACGACCCCAAGCCTCAGGCTACAGGCTGGCCGCCGCTCCCCTGCTCTCCCCCAGCAGGGGCTTACATTTCAGCCGAGCGCTCCAAGCCCCCTTCTGGAGGTGATTAGCCCCCCGAAGCCGTGACAGATTCTTTCTGAGATATCCGCCTCACTCGTGTTTATTTTATCCGAGCTCTCTTTTGTGGATGTGCTGGACATGAAGTAACCCACTTGAAAATGGGTATCGGCTTACATACGCCACGGGACTGGCGGAGGAGTCAGAACAACAACAAAAAAAGTAAAAGAAAGAAAGCAACCGTTCATATGTAAAGAGGATATCTTTCCATTTATTTGCCCTGCTCTTTAACATGACCCTTATCTCTTACGCTCGACCCCCCTCGGTAGCGTCGTGCTGAAAGCCCACCCCCCTCGGGTGGCACTAGGGTTGCAGACGGCACTCTCTCTCATTCTGGAAACCCTAAGTGCCCTACCTCCTCTGTACTTAACTCAATTTCACACTTCAGGTCCGCTACAAAGTCTCCTGAAATACAATCATCTTGTTTATTCTCCACCATCCCAAACAACCTAATAGCTAGCTATTTACGATCCCATCATGTGCATTCAATTTGATCAGGCGATGTGTATGTTTTCGTGTATTACACGCAAGGTAGATCCAAGCGTGTCCCAAATGACTGGATGGATTCAGCCCATGGGGAATAATGAAAATGGATCAGGTCTTTTAGAATTCAGGAAATTATGCAAACTCCATTAATTGTTGTCATGTATATTACAATCAATTGAATCAACTGATTTATATGGAGAATCCGTTTATTTATCGAAGAATAAATGTATTCGTATGGTGAATCATTTGATCAGTACTGTGTAGTATTCAACTTCATATGGTGAATCATTTTATTCATATAGTGAAAAATGGATCCATAGGGTGAATAAATATGATTCATATAGTGATTCAATGCATTCCTATGCTGAAACAATTTTCAGTGTGGAAACAAAAAAGGCACAATTTATACTACAAAATGGCATAGAATAAATATGCAAATTGAGACACACATATTCTTTTAATTTTAGTGACTCATTTGAATAGTAAATCAGTTGATTCCTACAGTACAGAGATTCAATTGATTCATATATTGCCACAACAGATTCATAGGTGAATCAACTGATTTGTATAGTGATTCAACTGATTCATATAGTAACTCAAATAATTCATATAAATATTTGATTTGTGGTGCATATATGCCTGAATTCAGCCATACCTTTAAAGTTGCCCTTGAAAGTAGGATGTGTTTGCCTTTGAGTTTCTGTGGAAACATACTGGTTACTGTGGTGTAGACGTGGATTTGGGTCTAGAACACATAACACAGACAGAAACACAGCCACAAATGAGATCATACGAATGCAGGATTCATTGAGGAGACAAGCGCAAACAGAAAACTGACAGAAACCAAAGCTTCACTTTCCATTACGAGACCAAAGGGCCCATGGAGCAGTGGCTCTGAGATTTTGACACAGGCCCTCATTTCATGGGGCCTTGATTGGATTTGTGGCATTAGAGTCACGCACTCCTGACCTTGATCAAAGCCGGCTTCAGGCCAACCCTGGAGGATCCAGACCAGGAGCAGGACTACCGTGTCTGGGATTCTTCTTATACTCACGGCCCATTGAAATTACGAGCACTGATGTTTTCCTAACTCCTAGTAATGAAGCTGGTTGTGGGCCCTTGGTGCTCAAAACACGATGGAATATATGGAAGAATGGAAGCATGTTTGCAGACAGCCAATCAAACATGACAAGGCATGGAGCAGGGTGGAGCTGCTTGATGTTATGATGTTATGGCAGATTTAGCTTCTCATGGAACCACAAGCTCTGTGCTAGTATGGCACGACAGCTTACCAAAGACATAGAGAGGGAAAAATTATAAAAAGGCCTTGAAGGCTGGCATAACGACTTAGGAAATGAGCATTGTTTCATTAAATGGATAGTTGACCCAAAAAATGAAAACACTGTACACTACAGTACAAAAATATTGAAAATATTCAAAGGCCCCTTTCCAGTTGTTTGCAATTTAATGAATAAGGATAAGCAATTTTTTTAATTTATTTTATTATTTTTTTTTTTTACTCGAAATTTCAACCTAATAAAATATTTTATACCTTGGCCTAAGTAGAAAAATGTATATTCATGCAATGTATAATCTCAGAAATCACACCTTTAATATTAGTCTACCTCACAGATCCAGGTTTTTCAAGACAATATGTACCCTGGTTATTAAAAGGGAAAAACTAAAAATATAGAAGTATCTATTGCTTTTAGTTGTTTTATATGATTTTAATGCTTGTTTTTTTTCTCATTTTGAATCATTTAAGTCGTCTTGAGGCATCCTAAGAAGTTTGCTGAGGCCCCCTGGCCCCCGATTGAGATGCACTGATCTAGGATCCAATAAAGGATCTACTGAATTAAAAATTTTATGATTTTAAGCATAACTCATAAGATAGATACATTTATTTATTTAGTTGTTTCTTTAACAGGGACAATGCAGAATAAAATTACAGATGCTCTACATATACAGGCTTCTAGCCAATGGCTAGATTGATAGATAGATATGCCTACCAATTAATCTCTTCTGCTGCCGTTTCCTGCCCTTCATTTTATTGGCTCTCTTCAGCATGAGAAGGGCAGTGGACTCATTAGTGATGCCCCTGAAATAAAAGTTAGCAAGAGTAACTACACTGGTCTATAAACAGTTTTTTTTCTTTTTTAATGCAGAATTAAAAATTATTTTTCTAATAAATTTATTTAAAATTGTGGCACTGAAGTGGAAGGGCTACACAAAGTAGCACAGAAACATACCATTCTTTGAGGATTTTTTCTGATTTCTCAGACAGGGTGTGGGTTTTGAGGATTGATCTGGGAATTTTTTTAGAAAACCATAGAAAATGCATGAAGCAATTAGCAGAATGTTAATTTAAGTAATGATCAGCATTAAACATGAAGTCAATGATTACCTGCTACTAAGGTGAGGCGACATGCTTTGCTCCAAGCAGGCTGCACCTTCTTTATCTGACCAGGCGTGTTTCGGCTGCAGTGGAAAAACAGATAGGGCCTTTGGAGGCATCGGAAGACAGAGAGGAGACTAAAAAACACAAAGACAGTCAAAGAAAAAATAGAATCAGTATGCAGTTTCTAACACAAAGACTTGCTTAACGTGCACTTTCAATTTTTTAAAGATAGATGGTATTTGTGCAGCTTAGTTACAGAACATCGAAGTGCATTCAACAATCTCTACATCTCCACAGCAGCAGCTGCATCACATCACAGTGCTGCTACCGTGATAGAAAAAGCCAGCTCTCTCTAAAGAAAAGAAACCGCAGGAGAAAAAGCACTGTGCTGAAAAATGACATCTGCTGACGAGAAGGAAGTTTGAGGCTGCCTAGAAAGTAATTGTGTTTTTGGAGGCAATAAATTCGGCACTTAATCACCCAGAGAGACTCTGATTGTGCCGGCCCACAGACAGAAGGAGGGTCCGTAGGGCTGTTACCTTTGGCAACGGCAGCTGTTCCGAAAATGGCATCATTCTGGCCGGTAAGGCATCGGAATGCAGGGTTATCCAGTCTTTCTCCAGTGCTTTCTATTTACAACAGGACACAAACAAAATCAAAGAGCTGAACATGGATTCCAATTTCAAAATGACATCTGATCTTTACAGTTGATAAAGTGCATCTTGATGTTTTCATTATTCCTTCAAAGCAAGTAGCAGATCACATTAAGCTAAAAGCACTGAAGTAGTTTCCTGTGTGTGACAAACACTTGAGAACATATCTACTCTAAAACAGATTTTTTTTTTCCCTGAAGTCGTGACAGACAGACATTTGAGAGCCAACACACAAAAAACTCCAGAATTTTCAGATGTAGACCAGTAATGCAGAACAATTTAACATGACATCGTAATACACTATAATGAATCGCCTAATAAGCTACACAGATGAGCTCACGTAGTGTAATGCATAGGTTAAGCCAATGTTAAGTTGAGTAAATGTGATGCAAATGGGCAGAAAATAGCAGGCGACATAAGAAAAAGAAACAACATTTTCCTTCCCTTTTTTCCCACTCATTGACTGCTCTTTTTCAATACCTAATCACTGCTGACAGCCAACTGCCTCATGGCTATGAGCGCTAGTTAAAGGACTGTCAGCGCAACGGCCCAGGCTATCTGTCTACCGACTTCACCGTAATGGCAGGAGCACCAAGCATCTGCTCATACCTCATCAAAAATGAATTCGTCCATGTCCACTTCTTCTAAGTCCTCATCGCTTTCTGTGATCTGAGCGGCAGCTAGAGCACGGGCCAGCTTTTTACGCAGAACGCAGCCCCTCCATGCAGCCTGCAGGGGCAATACACACAGCCATGAATCACATGCAAGCATAAATATTGTGTGTTATCCCATTAGGAAGATAAAACATGTTAACCTCTGTTTAATTGCCCCGCGGTCTGCAGTTTGAACTTTCGGTGACTTTGGCTTTGTAAGACAAATGTAACACCGGGATGCCTTTAAATCTGCGTATTCCCCACGGGAAAAAAAAGACTTAACGGATCAGAACCCTAGCGTTCCCACTCCAGCGACACGTTGGAATCTGATTAATCATTTTTTTCTTTCGGTTCGAGTCCTTGGAGACTCATTAAACACAAAGAGAGAGAGAAAATATCCCTTAGAAGTTACATGTGAAAGAAATAGCCTGTTTTCAAAAGCACTACCTACCGACTCAAAACAAGCCCCCATTGGAAGTAATAGGTGAAATGAAGATGATTTAATTTTAGTCAAGTTATTTATTGCATTCATAAAAGGAGGTATGGAAAACACCTTTTCAGGGATATATCAAAACCAAAGTGAACAGAGGGATTTTTTTGTGGAAGGAGCTAAAAAATGAGTCTCACCTGAATAACAATAGCAGCACGTTCCCTCTCAGGCCTCCCAATGAAGGTATCTTCCACCTTATTAAGATCTGATTTTGTGTTAGTTTTTTCAATTAAGCCTGGGAGGCCCTCATGTCTCCGCAATACACATCTCCTCCGCCAGCATCGCTGGATCGCCACAGCTGCCGCTCTGAGTAATAGCGGAGAAGACAATTTTATCTGATGACTCACCAAGGTCATGAGAGACTAAATGAATGTCGCTGAACTCAAGCCTCAGATGATTCATCTGCGTTAAAACATCTGGAGAGAGACCCAGCAGGGGTCCAATGTCATCCGAATTATTTATTTTGATTACCTTTAGCTAAAATTAAATGTACCTTGAAAAAAATGGAAGATGCTTGCTACAAACTGAAATTAAATACTGTAAAATTAAGAGAAATATTGTGTGTGAGAGTCATACATTTTGAGGTTCAGTGCCTGAACAGGTTCCTTCTCACTTTGTGTCTGCATGCAGTAAGCAGATCGTAGCTCAAGGTCAGCCGGAGAAAGTTGAATCTTTTGTGGATTGTGTTTCTGCCAATCTGCTGTATGCTGAAGTTGCTTCTTTGGACTTTGTCCCTGTGATAAAGATGCTTCAGAATAACCACATGAACTACTGTTACCAGCTGCCGCCAGTGTAGAATCTTCTGTGACACAGCTGTCGCCGTATTCATGGGCGTAGCGCTGGTCCACCGCCAATCTGAACAGGTCTGTCTGGTGACCAATGGCAAGAATCTGGACGTCATGTTGTGAGGGCGCAGAACTGTGTGAAAAATGCAGGGGAAAAGTACAAATGTCATATATTAGGAGCCTTTCACACAAAATGCATTTTTGCATTCCACTTCACTGCTTGTAAACTTTCTATGTAAACACGCGCTGGACAGACATGTTTGGCGCTCAAATTAAAAGAACTTCACAAAAAACGCATCTCTAGAGCATGCATTTTCTTTTTCATTCCAATGACCTGCGTCTCGCATTTTTTTAAATGTAAAATTGCACATGTGTGAATGACTCATTAGAATCTTGGTAACACTTTACAAAAAGGTCACATTAAAGCATTAACTAACATTAACTAACAATAAGCAATACATTTGTTACAGTATTTATTCATCTTAATGTTAGTTAATAAAAGTAGTGTTCATTAGTAGTTCATGTTAGATCAGTTCCACTATATATTAACACATTTTTAATAAAGATTTGAATAATGTATAAGTAAATGTTATAATTAACATTTAACTTAGATTAATAAAAGCTTGATTAATTATTTTCCATTGCTAGATCATGTCAACTAATGCACTTAACTAATGTTAATAAATGGAACCTTATTGTAAAATCTTCTTGAGGAGGATTTAAACTAGCAGAAAATAGAAATCAGAAAATTTCTCGCGCGATGTAAAACTGACATATAATGAAGTTTTTCAGGAAGTCTCTACAAAGGTGTCTCAATACCACTCTAATTACTCTATTAGCCGTGGCTAGTTCGGCCCCTCCTGCCCCTGACCCTTGAGCCTGTCTCTGCTGTCAACATCAGAAAGCTCTGTCACTATAGAGTCCCTGCTATTCTAATCCTCTGACACGGTTAAGGGGGCATCCGCACCCCTCCAACACACACTTCAGTCCAGAATAGAGTCATAAAAAGAGCCTTGCAAGAGTCAAACGCAATGTACATTTGTACTGGGAAACAAAACTACTGTCGAAACATGTTGAAATCCGGTGCAAGGACAGAGATTTATAACAAAATGGCTAATTTGATTACCTCATTAAAAGAAATTAATGTCAAATTGCATATACAGCCAGCAATGAACATTCTGAAAGCCAAACATTATTACAAGTTGTAAAAAGTGTGCCAAGGCAAATAAATTCAATCCTAGACCTTACACAGGTCCCCTACTTACTGCCTTCTGAAATTACCTCAGAGAAAAACCGGGAATGAGTTTCTTTTTTTAGATTGTTTGAAGAACCAATGCAGCTTTTGCAGTAACACAACATGCCTATTTATGATTCAGTGGCATAAATTCCATTTTATTGCCATGGTTTGATGACATTAAATGAGTCCCTCAGTTCGGTCTGTCACTCTAATCAACACAGGCTTTGGTTTACCATTGTATGGCGGTCAGACGGCAGAGTCTTCACCTTGCCAAAGCTGGGGACTGACACTGGGTCAGGTCAGATGTTAAACGGCTGCAGCGGCCCCCATGGGTGTGCAAAAGACCCTTTGTGCAGAGCACGCAGCGGAAGGGTTAAGGGGGTATCTCTAAAGTCCTCCAAGCCATAAGAGACCTCAGTTTGAACCACAGGACACACAGATGTCTGCCAATCATTTCATGAAACATGGTGAGTGTTCTGCTTTATTTGCTGGTGGTCTGCAGCAGTGTCTGAGGGGGCTTATGTATTTAAAGAAGTGGATATATACCGTATTGACCCAAATATAAGACGATGTTTTTTTCTTGGAAATGCATCTGAAAAAACACGGTCGTCTTATATTCAGGGTCTAGACTTTGACATGTCAATAATACACCCACAACACTAGGTGGCGCCAAATACGCATAACATGAGTGTGCCATGAAATACGTAATGTAATGTGTGTTGTAAAGATCGCGAGTAAAAACAAAAGCAGAAAACCTTACAGCTGCATGAGTCGTGACTGTCACGTTAGCCTGATGGGACCAAACTCCCTTTGTGATTTTAAAACATAAGACAGTACCCAGATTTGAAGACTACAGTAAGATTTAACTTCTACTCTTAATAAGATTTTGGTAGGCTACTATTAGATGGATAGCCTAAATGTCCTAATCCAGAGAGGCTACCTGTTGTTGTTTTTTGTTTTTTTTAATGGTATATCAAAAAGTGTATATTTTTTAAATGTGATTGTTGGTACATTTTACCAGTTTTTACCATACTTTCAAAACAAAAATTAAAATAGGAAAAATATGCAATATGAAAATACAAAATGTGCTTTTAGAGCACGCAGCGGAAGGGTTAAGGGGGTATCTCTAAAGTCCTCCAAGCCATAAGAGACCTCAGTTTGAACCACAGGACACACAGATGTCTGCCAATCATTTCATGAAACATGGTGAGTGTTCTGCTTTATTTGCTGGTGGTCTGCAGCAGTGTCTGAGGGGGCTTATGTATTTAAAGAAGTGGATATATACCGTATTGACCCGAATATAAGACGATGTTTTTTTCTTGGAAATGCATCTGAAAAAACGCGCTCGTCTTATATTCAGGGTCTTTACCATACTTTCAAAACAAAAATTAAAATAGGAAAAGCAAGCAATATGAAAATACAAAATGTGCTTTTCTGAGAAAAAAACAAGATTTGGTTTTTAAAAAGCCTTTTTCCAAAAGGTACATCTGGGTCGTCTTATAATCAGGGTCGTCTTATATTCGGGCCAACACGGTAATATTTTTTTATTTTCAGCATGAATAGGCTCAAAGAACTAATTATAGATTTCTACATACCAAAATTAAAAAAATAATAATAATTAGGCCTAAATGCTCAGTTTAAATTTTATCTGCCATACCATATATAAAAGATTATTTATTCTTTAAATAATTTTACAAAAAGATTTATTTATTATAATAATAATTAATTACAATTATATATTTATTAAATATTTATATTTCTCAGGGCCTGGATTTTTCAGATTCCTTGCAAAGACCCTCTGCATAAATTATGATTTGTTTTCATTTACCTATTATTAAGATATAATTAAACTATAAACTAAATATTACATGCATTTTGCATAATATACTACAGGATTTACATTTTGACCAATTGGATCTATATTAATAATTTTGAGAAAAACTGAAACTGCTTGTCTACCTGATCTCCATCTTTTGCTGCTGGAGAAGTGAATCTCGCTGCTCTTGCTGTGCTTGACAGAGGGCCTGGAAACTCCACTGCTGTTCCGGACATTTACAGGGCGCTGCGGCAGCAGCAGTCTGCTCATTATTCAACTTAATCAAGCCAGGCACTGTCTCCAAAAGCAAGGACCTGAGGGAAAACAGGCATTTAAGAGATTTACCTGGTGAAAATGTAAAGTGAAACGACCACACAATGTGCTCAAAGCTTTTTGAAATGACTGGTTTAATTGTTAGTGACTGTTTATTTTATAATGTATAACAAAGCTAAAGCTTTAAAGCTAAAGTATTAAGGCAAAGGGTTATAATTGCAAAAAAATAAAAATAACGAGGTTTATATATAAAAAATAATCTAGATTAAACATAAAGAGGCACTCCATCTTTTGCTGCTGGAGAAGTGAATCTCGCTGCTCTTGCTGTGCTTGACAGAGGGCCTGGAAACTCCACTGCTGTTCCGGACATTTACAGGGCGCTGCGGCAGCAGCAGTCTGCTCATTATTCAACTTAATCAAGCCAGGCACTGTCTCCAAAAGCAAGGACCTGAGGGAAAACAGGCATTTAAGAGATTTACCTGGTGAAAATGTAAAGTGAAACGACCACACAATGTGCTCAAAGCTTTTTGAAATGACTGGTTTAATTGTTAGTGACTGTTTATTTTATAATGCATAACAAAGCTAAAGCTTTAAAGCTAAAGTATTAAGGCAAAGGGTTATAATTGCAAAAAAATAAAAATAACTTGAGGTTTATATATAAAAAATAATCTAGATTAAACATAAAGAGGTAAAAAGGGGTGGGGGGGGGGCAATCAGTTCATTTTTAATAATTATACTTTAAATAGCTACTTTTGTGAAACAATTAGCAGTTCTGAGCCATATGTAAGGTTACCGCATTGACTGTCCACTGCAATCATAAAAAAGTAACAGGTAAACTTTAGTTCTAGCCCCTCCCTGTCTCAGTCTCCATGGGCTTTCTATTGGAGAATATTTACATTGAGCAGATGAAATCAGTTAGGAAATGGGGATAAAACGTTTAATGAGTTTGACATTCTAGACCCAAGAGAATCAACAGAGCGTCTGTGCATTGACTAAGAGGTTTAGTCAGAGTCTGCCTTTCTCAATGATGACACTCGGGTTGGATTAGAAGTGAAAAAGGGTTTGCTGGCCTGATTCCAGAGATGTGACAGCCATGCAAGTGAGCCCATGTTGTTTTTTTGGGTCTGTGTTTTAATTTGCAAAAGCGTATGAGAAAACACAGGTGTAGCCTAGTCTTTGCTGAACCCTGCTGAGAGAAGTAAAATTAAAGATCCAAGGGTTGATTAATGAGTGATATATTCAGTAACAATGACATTAATTCATAGTTATTGTAGTCACTTATTTTATTTTACCAATTATTATTTTTTGCTCATTTATAATTATTTTTCAAATAAATTGTAGCTTTTTTTATCTGTTTTTGCATCATAATGAATACTTTTACTGATATAAAATATTTAAGAAAAAAATATAACATATACTAAACTTACATACTAAATTTTCTTTGTTATTATTTTTTACTTTAAAGACAGTAAAATATTTTTTCAGATGTGGTATATTAATATTCAGTTAATTGTAAAAGATACACTTGATGGTAAATAAAATGAAGTGTTGGCAAATTCTATCCAAGCTGATATTTCCATAAAAGAGAATCAAAGAGGATCTCTAAAAGCCAAAACATCTCTAAAGGCAAGCAGGCATTGTCATGTGATACACTTTTTGGCCATGTTGTCTCCAGCCGCCAGGTTCCTATCGCTACCAAAAAACTGACTCTATTCATCATCACTCATGAAAACTTCCCTGTAAACAAAGAAACTTACAGGAGTTTGATTAATCTAGCTAAAGTCTGCTCTCCCAGACTCTGAACGCTCGTGCACTGTGTACTTCTTTGAAATATCCTTCGGTGCTTTAATTTAGGCTGTGTTATCACTGGACAGGGATGAAAGGGCCAGCGGAGAGCGAGAAAAACACTGGGTCTAATTCCGTTGTTGGCATTGAGGGTTAGACAAAGTTCAGCGGAATACTGAGCCTAACTCGAGTGAACTTCCTATCCGTCATTACAGAATTAAACAGATGTAAAGACACAACAGAAATATTTCATCTCAGACTTCTCCTTGGAAGCCACATGCAAAATGTGGAAAATAAAGTTAAAAAAAATAACTAACAAAATAAACGGCTAGAAAATATCACATCATATTCAATTTTATAAGTCAATTTAGTAAGAACTTTCTGTCAGGAAAATAAATGTGTTGCCAACATTAAAGTTTTTAGGCCTTCTGAGCTATAAACTCATGACAGTCAACAAATCTCTTTGGTATGTATGATGGTATTTTTTTTCCCATTTTGACTGAATGAGCTGGATTGCTTCTTGAGAAATCCAACATGCTTCTATACTTAACTGATCTTCCTATTCTGTCTCTCACACATTTTTTCTACCACATAAGAACATATAATTTGCTCATTAAAAACTCTGGCACTTTAAGAGCACATATGCTTAAAAAATATTCCCCCACTGAGCAAATATTTACAGAATTACGAGCACTTAAATCCACGTGCGTACAGATGTCACTGGGTAATCCAATAGCGGACACAGATACAATGGCTGGTGCAGTGATATGAGCAGGAAGCTCAGCGGTAAAGAAGAATGTTTATTCTACTTTAAACGCCTGGTGCACTTCCAGCCAATGTTCCCGCTCACATTAGTTTCACATTCTCGGACAATTATGAAATGCTTAGTGAATTTTGCTGGAATGTACACGTGACAGCTTCTGCCCAATCCAAGATAAATCTCTCCATTATAAAAGGATGAACCACATTTCCTTTATATACTAATATTCGCTATCAACAACAAATATACTCCAGAATTTAGCTTAGTAGTTGCAAGTGCCAATAAGAAACTGAGAAAATAACTAACCTAAGTGTCACTCCTAATGTAAACGGCCCTAAACTGGGTCCTTGGGTCACACCTACCACCAGTTGCTTTCCTGCTCTAGTGGGTTACCAGTCAGGTTAAGTTCTTGAAGACTGGTGCATTCCTGAAGATTCAGACAAACATTCTGCAAATCTAAAAGAGAGTCAGAAAAGAGACACTTTGCAGTTTACGCATTTGAATGTTATCCAAATGTTAGCCATTCTGGGCTTAATTTGAAGACACTCAAATACTATGATTAAATATTTCTATGAATTAGTATACACCAAAATGTTATTCTCAATGGTACTTAAAGGAACAGTTCACAAAAAAAATGAAAATTATGTCATTATTGACTTATTTCATTCGTGTCATTCAAAACTTGGTTGTTTATATTTTTTCAGTGGAACACAAAAATAGAAATTTGAAAAATATTTATGATTCTTAAAAAAATGGCATGCAGAATCTATGCAGCTCTGTTGCATATAACAACAATATAAAGCAGGGGTGGCGAACGTCGGTCCTGGAGAGCCGCAGCCCTGCAGAGTTTTGCTTCAACCCTAATCAAACACACCTGAACATGCTAATCAAGGTCTGAAGGGTTACTAGGAAGCTACAGGCAGGTGAGTTTTAATTAGGGTTGGAGCTGAACTCTGCAGGGCTGGATTTCGCCACCCCTGATATAAAGTGTCCATTTGACTTGCACTATATTCTAAGTCGTCTGAAGTTTAATAATAGTTATGTGTGATGAAAAGAAAATGGGATTGGAAAAAATTGGAAAATTGGAGAAAAAAAAAATAACAGCATACAGGTTATACAGGGGAGTAAATTTCTGAAATTTATTTTTGAGTGAACTATCCCTTTAAGGATAAATGATATGAGTTATGGAAATATGAGAAGAATTTTAAAGAATTGTTGGTTTGTCACAAAGGTTATCCAACCATATTCAAGAATAAAGACCCTTTCAAGCAGCCGGAAAAAAAAATATCACAGTCGAGTCGACCCACCCCACCCCATAAGCTCACCTAACAGACAGTTGTGACTGGCATCCAACGTCCTCAGAGACACCAAATCCAAGAGTGGAATTAAATGAGTTACACTGAGGGGAAAGTGAACCCTCATTTTAAACAATAAAACATCTTAGCACTGTGTAGTTATAGGTTTTATTTTACATTTTACATAAGAACGTACTTTATTTAAATAAATCAATGACTTTACCTTTAAGTAGAATTTAACTGTAAGACCGTGTTAAGTTAAAAAAAAAACGAATTGGAAGAGACTCAAAACATTGTGAGCTGCCAACCTAGATCAATCGCCTACAGTATGATGCCCTAGGTAGGCAGCTCACTAGGTTTTAAGACATAGCCATTCTCCATTGAGGCCTACCTGTTATGGG
>NW_015624297.1:500767-521807 GCF_001515625.1 Sinocyclocheilus rhinocerous | reverse complement strand
TATATATATATATATATGGGTATCATGTAATGAACACTGTCAAGTTATGCATTTCCTGGACACTGGGAATATGTTCCTAAATAAATAAAAAAAAGTGGTGAAACATCTTTGATTTCAGTTGGGCTAATTGGGCTTGTTCTAATAGAATAAGAACATAAAGCCAAATACTGACAAAACATCAAAGTAATGGAAAATTGTGATTATTCATTATGATCTTGAGATTGCTGCTGCAGACATGATAAGTCATGATCTCATCTTTTAACTTGTTTGTTTCTTTGGTTGTGTAAGATTTACCTCAGTCAGACTGTTTCCTCTGAGCTGAACTCTGCAGGGCTGGATTTCGCCACCCCTGATATAAAGTGTCCATTTGACTTGCACTATATTCTAAGTCGTCTGAAGTTTAATAATAGTTATGTGTGATGAAAAGAAAATGGGATTGGAAAAAATTGGAAAATTGGAGAAAAAAAAAATAACAGCATACAGGTTATACAGGGGAGTAAATTTCTGAAATTTATTTTTGAGTGAACTATCCCTTTAAGGATAAATGATATGAGTTATGGAAATATGAGAAGAATTTTAAAGAATTGTTGGTTTGTCACAAAGGTTATCCAACCATATTCAAGAATAAAGACCCTTTCAAGCAGCCGGAAAAAAAAATATCACAGTCGAGTCGACCCACCCCACCCCATAAGCTCACCTAACAGACAGTTGTGACTGGCATCCAACGTCCTCAGAGACACCAAATCCAAGAGTGGAATTAAATGAGTTACACTGAGGGGAAAGTGAACCCTCATTTTAAACAATAAAACATCTTAGCACTGTGTAGTTATAGGTTTTATTTTACATTTTACATAAGAACGTACTTTATTTAAATAAATCAATGACTTTACCTTTAAGTAGAATTTAACTGTAAGACAGTGTTAAGTTAAAAAAAAAAACGAATTGGAAGAGACTCAAAACATTATGAGCTGCCAACCTAGATCAATCGCCTACAGTATGATGCCCTAGGTAGGCAGCTCACTAGGTTTTAAGACATAGCCATTCTCCATTGAGGCCTACCTGTTATGGGCCACAGAGAGGTTTTGGAGCAAAGGCAGCCAATAGGATTCCAGATCATGAACAGAAGATATAAGATTGTCATCCAGGTAAAGGTCCCTCAGAAGAACATGGTTCTGCAGAACAGGCAGCTATACCATAGGCCGGAAACAAAAAACAACAACAATTCCCTTGACCAGGTGATCACACAGAAAGTCATTCCTTCTGTTCCAACTTCCAACCATGAATGTCCCACGAGCTGAAACGGGTGGAAACTCATGCCTTATCACAAACATGACTAATATCCAAATGTAATAGCATATAGCAATAATTCAATTAAACTGATGGCAGGCCAGGATTGCAGACTAACGGATGCGCTTCAGACTGTTTCCTCTGAGGTCTAGTGTGTTAAGCAGAGCACAATTCTCCAAACCCTCAACGTGGCTTAGGTGGTTGTACGAACAGTCCAGATGGAGAAGGGTATAAATTTCATTCAAACCTCTTGTGCTGAGCAGCTGGTTATGGTCCACTGATAATCGCAGAAGCATTTTCAGGGTTCCTAAACCACCTAAGAAAGCAAAGATATATCATTTAGTCAATGCTGGTGTAGAAGGAGTGTATGAGGATAATTCTAAGCCATGGTGACAATATCTAATACCAGCCAAAGGATAATCTAATATAAAAAGGCAGCACTGGCAGGACACTGACAGCAAATACCTTTAAACTGCCTTTATCCTATTCTTTATGATACATTTATTCATATTTATTCAATATGAGGCCATTTTCTTAGAAATGAGACACATTAAGACATATTTTAAGGCAAGAGTGAGGGCAAAAGGCCATTTGAAGACACCAAACTGGAACAATGGTGCCCTCTACTGGACAATGACAATGCTAAGCATTAATTAAATACTAATTCTGTCACACATAAGATCTAGATATCTTCAACTGACCAACGTCAGCATCTCTTTCTTGAGTGCTTTCAATGAAAAATACATACAACAGAGTTAATAAACACTTCTAGTGAAGATACTCACTGATGCGAGAGATGTTGTTGTGTGAGAGCTGTAGAATTTGCAGCTTTTCGGCTCCATCAAGACCATGGATGGACATCAGTTGGTTCATGCCCAGCAGGAGGACCTGAAGGCTGGCCAGACCTCCACAATCCACATACGTAATTGAGTTCTCCTTAATATGAGAAACAATGGTGTATATACACTACAGATCAAAAGTCTACGGTCTGTAAGATTTTTCTTTAAAAAATCGATACTTTTATTTAGCAAGGATGCATTAAATTGATCAAAAGTGAAAGTGCAGACATTCATAATGTTACAAATTATTTCTATTTTAAATAAATGCTGCTCTTTTTAACTTTCTATTCATCAAAGAATCCTGAAAAAATGTATCACAGTTTCCACAAAAATATTAAGTTTTCAACACTGGTAATAAGAAGAAATGTTTCTTAAGCACCAAATCAGTGTATAAAAAGGATTTCTGAAGAAT
The DNA here is from genome assembly GCF_001515625.1 of Sinocyclocheilus rhinocerous. NCBI lineage: Eukaryota > Metazoa > Chordata > Actinopteri > Cypriniformes > Cyprinidae > Sinocyclocheilus > Sinocyclocheilus rhinocerous. The sequence continues at coordinate 519,269 of NW_015624297.1, read as the reverse complement.
CATGTGACACTGAAGATTGGAGTAAAGGCTGCTGAAAATTCAGCTTTGCCATTACAGGAATATATTACATTTAACAATATATATAAAAATGGAAAACATTTTGATCAAAACAAATGCAGCCTTGGTGAGTATAAGAGACTTTTTTCAAAAACATTTTTTTTTCATCTAAAATTTTTAATAGTAGTGTATACTGTATAGAATGAATGAGTGATCATTTTACTAGAAAGTTTGAAAATAATGCAGACTGCACTGGACAGTTTGTTCTTTCTTACTTGTACATCAATACATCTGATCTGAGTGCACTGGTTCAATCCATCCAAGGTTGTGAGGCCACAACGTCTAAGGGTCAAAGTCTGCAGTTTGTTACACTCGGACAGTGTGGACAGGCTACAGCCTGGCAGGTCTTCCAATATAACTGTTGTAACCTGATTTTTTACAGCACAATTACTATAAAGTCAGCATAAACATATAAGACACATGTCACAGGCAAGAAACGGGCTTTCAAGTTTAATTTCTACCTGTTTGAGAGAGCTCCAAGCTCCTGTTTTGAGAATAGCGTCCACAGACAGAGAGGGTAAACTGGGGACTCTTCTTTTTCTTGGGCCTCTTTTTTGGGTCTGCTGCTGTGCAGAAGACCCCTTCCTTTTATTCTGCAATGATAGTTTGGACCAGGGAGTGCAGTTCATCATCCAGGCCAGTCGCTTCTGTTCTGTGCTGTCAGGCAGACATATTGAAATTGATTCTTGGCTTTTTGGTTTATGGTCCTCAAGCTCAATAGCTGTAGTATTTTGATGCCCTCTAGTGTCCATCTCAGGTGCTACAACAGCCAAATCAGAAACTTGTACAGCCAAGTCTGTTTTAATAACTGCTTTAACATTTAGATGATCTGCAACACTTGAGGAACCCACTGGACTAATACCAAGGTCACTGGAGAGACCTTGATGTACATTTACGTGGGACTCTGTAGTGGTTTTGGTAACTTTAAGGCTTTTTCTTGACTGTGAGCGATTTACCTGAGAGTCAAGCTCTCCACTGATTTCAAATGTTTTTTCTTCTTTATGGCTCTTTATTCTGTCTTCATCACTTTTTGTTTGTGGTCCTGTATCATCTAATCTTTCTGTGTCTTCTGTATTTATGCTTTTAGTTTTGTCCTGTTTTTTCATCGTATTCCTGTCGTCCTCCGATGTGTTTTCCATTTTCTTCCCGTGCCTTATTCTTTCATTATTAGCTTCTATTTTTACCTCATTGTCTAGGTTCTCATTTTCCCCTCTTTCCTCCTCTCTTTTACATTCATCCTTCACCTGACTACTCCTTTCCACTTTCTTTCTTTCCTTTTCTTTATTCTTCTTGTCTACATCCTCCTCCTGTCTTCTGCAATCATCTTTTACACTTGTAATGTTGCTCTGCTTTTCCTTCTTCTGCATTTTCTTCTTTTTCTCATCTTCCTCCTCTTTCCTCTTCTGCTGTTCAAGTCTTTGCTCCTTCTCCAGACGGTAGCGCTCTTGTTCTTTAGCTCTTTCATAATCTGCTCTGCGTCTCTCCATCTCCTCCCTCTGAGCGCACTCTTCTTCCTCGATCCGCTCTCTCTCCTCTTCTCTCTCCTTCTTCATCTTCTCCCATTCCCTCTTCTCCTCCTCATGTCTCCTCTCTTCTTCTTTCTTTCTCCTAAGCTCTGTTTTGCTCCAGCGGCGCACTAATGTTCCTCTGAGAGCAGCTTGAATCTTTGTTGCTGCAATGCAATGACGTTTCTGGGTTCTCTTTCTCTCCTCCTCCTGAGCCTTCTCAAAAGCCTGTTTCTCCTCCTCCATCTGCTCCTCAAGTTTCCTTATTAAGTTCTGAAATTAACCAAAAAACTTTGATTGGTACACCTTCTTCAGCAGACATTTATGAGATACAGGAGTATAAGGTTAAAATCAAATTTCACTTTTTTTAATATAATAATTTCATTTATACTTGCATATAAATTATTTACACACACATATATGCACAGGGGAAAAAATGGCGTAGAATTTACTTTACTGGTGTAGGATAACAATTTTCACTCAGAAATCGCTAGTAATTAATTACTGACTGAGTTATTTACTGACTGAAGACTAAAACAGTATTTTCTTGTAAAACATACTCCAGTAATCTTTGTTTTATTTACAACATTAAACAAAAACTATTTCTAACATTGTACATTCAACAAATTGTCTCATTTTTGTATGTTTAAATGTTTTTTTACATAATATACCAACTCAGTTCATATCTTGACAAATATTTACTTTTATACAAATATAATTTTTTTTTATTTAGATTTGTATTTTTTTTAATACTTTTGCCACATGTAATAAAAGCACATCCTCAACAATCTCATGCATATTTAAAGTCACCTGCTGTTTATCCAGCTCCATTTGAAGATCTTCTGTGTGGTGAACTTCGTTTTTCACTCCAACATTTTGAAACTGTTGTGAATTTCGATTTTGTTATTCAATCATCTTTTCTTCTCATTTAAAAAAAATATATATTTTTTTTTAAAGGGTTATAGACAGTCTTACCCAAGTGGCCTCCTCTATCTTCTTCAGCTCCTCCTGAAACTTCATCAGTCCTCTCCTCCTCCTCTCTTCTTCTTCTCTTTCTGAGTTCTGATGCAGCTCTCTTTCTACCTCCTGTGCTGCTAATTTCTGCTCTTCTTCCTCTCTCAGTCTTTTCTCTAATTCTCTCCACTCAAGACTAAGTTGCAGTTCACTCTCAGGGCATATATCATCTAAAAACAGAGTAAATGTTTAATTCTGTGAATATAATAATTAATAAACTTAAAATGCAGGTCCACCTAAACACATCATTACAGAAAATATACCTTCCATGCCTGACATATTTGGAATCTCCCACTGGGCATTCTGTGGCTCAATGTCATTTAGATGTCCAACTTGTTCCACTAATTCAGAGATAACCTGACAAAAAAAACACCATCTGAGGACTATGCTGCATGTCTGAGGGTAAATAAGGGTAATTTACAGCCTGTAATTTAAGGGAGAATCCAAAGTCTAAATTCATATTGACTGAACACAAATCAAACAGGTAACATAACAGATAATTTGCTACTATGATGGACAAACTGAATTAAAGGTTAAGTTAAGGACAAAACACAGACACTTCTCCTTTCCTCTGTTATGCCTCAGATGGAATACCATTTCCATTTAACCGCATGCCTGACATATTTGGAATCTCCCACTGGGCATTCTGTGGCTCAATGTCATTTAGATGTCCAACTTGTTCCACTAATTCAGAGATAACCTGACAAAAAAAACACCATCTGAGGACTATGCTGCATGTCTGAGGGTAAATAAGGGTAATTTACAGCCTGTAATTTAAGGGAGAATCCAAAGTCTAAATTCATATTGACTGAACACAAATCAAACAGGTAACATAACAGATAATTTGCTACTATGATGGACAAACTGATTTAAAGGTTAAGTTAAGGACAAAACACAGACACTTCTTTCCTCTGTTATGCCTCAGATGGAATACCATTTCCATTTAACCGCAAACAAATAACCATGACTCACTCGCTCTTTCCACTTCATGGGGTCCTCTATGAAATCTGAAGCTGGTTCATTGTGATTAAGGTGAGACAGGTTCTGGCTTGAGAAGTCTATGAGCAAAATGCAATGCCTCTAATAAACATATTAGGTCATTTTAATTAAGACTTTCAATCAGTTCAATTTTAAAAATGCGTCCTTACCCTTTTCTTTAACATCTTCAAGGATTAATTGTTCAAAGGTATTCATTCGATTTCTTGAAGCTTCAACATATGTGAGTACTGAGTCAGGCAGCTCATTTTCTGCATGCAGCTTTTGTGAAAAAAGAGGTGATTGTTAATGATGTACAGATAGGTGTTAAGTAAGCATACATTTTAATTTATTTATTTATTTTTGGATGAACTACTTGAATTATAAATGTCATCACATTGTCATAAAAGTGGGATAGATTATCAAATTCAATGCAAATATTGTTTGTTTTAACAAATTTTTCTTCACCATTCAAGATTCAAGAAATTCAAGAAACGCTGGTTTTACATATAAAGCTTTCATAATAAAGTGGGTTGAAATAAAATGTTGAAAAGTCGACTTAATTTAAAATAGGAGGATGTTTAAGAAATTAATAACAAATAAATAAAATTGCCACTTACATTTCCATCCAAAACAGTGAAGTTGTCATCGTCTGATTCGGAGTCATTTTCAGAAGGATGTAGGTTTAATTTCATCAGCTCCTCATCTATTGCCTGCTCGATGTCATCCATCATTATAAGTCCGGGAACAAATCTACCAACGCCCTGGGAAAACGATGGGTATTTGTGAGCGAAGCAACAGTAGAGGCAAAAATTTGCAGCTGAAGTAAACTATATCGGTGTCATTGCAACGGTATAAAAATACTAATGATGACGACAGAGCATCTCATAAGTATTTAACAAACACTTTTCATCCTTCTTCTCTGTTCACCTCATGTTTGTACATTCGCGTCCACCGTAGTTGCTATGGAAACAAAAGCGTATAGAGTGCCGCGAGGGACAAACTTCATGAAGAACCCTTGTGCTGCGCCAGGTTAAATATTTGCGGGATGCACGTCTTTCAAATTTTTAAATCAATTTACGATTGCATTTTTAATGTAAATAAATAAATACATACATACATACATACATACATGTACAGAACTAAATGAAAAATCGTAAACAAAATATTTCAACAAACATTTTAAAAACTGTTAAAAAAAACAGTTTTGTTAATTTGTTTGCTTTTACTGAATCATAACTGTTTGAATTATTATCTGGGAAGTTATTTCCAGCACATTATTTTTATATTTGTCGCCCCCCAGTGGCAACATAGGTAATTAAAAGCAGTCGGTGGCGTGTGCTGCATTAGTACAAACTAGGCTACATGAAACAAGACCAGTCATTAAATTGAAAAATAGTATTTTGTGGTTAGCAACTATTTGAACAGTATCACCATACATCAGGCACAAACGGATTTCAAAAGGAGGCTGACATTAATAATTTGATGCACTAGGCTATAGTAGAATCATTTCTCTTCTCTCAACAAAACAGTAAGTATTCTGTCATTTATTTAGGCTACACTGCTGTTGATGTTTTGTACTTTTATTGATAAGGTCTATTGGCCAGCTTTTCACTGCAAAAAGTTGTGACAGAATGTGTTTTTTATTTACATTTATTAATTTGGCATGCAGTCTTTTTAATCCAAAGTATTCAACTACATCTTTTATTCCCTGGATATGAGACCATTTTTGAACTTCAGTTCCTCTCAGTGCCTTCTGGAGTCTGCTTTTGAAGTCAAACCAACTGTCCGTGTTTCATCAGATCCCGAAGAAGCATTCACCAAGTTCAATTGCTCAAAAAGGCCCCATCAGCAAGCCTTGTCCGCTTCAATTAGCGGAGAGTGGCATCGACCCCTTTGTTAGTGGGCAAGGTGTCCGGAGCTTTTGTCTGAGAGCATGGAACCCAGACAGAGACTAGACAGGCAGTGCTGCAGATTTACACTGCAGATTAGGCCAGTCAAAACCTGCTCAGCTCTGAACAGAGCTCAAGTTTGGATAGTGTCCCTGTGTTTATAATGTAAAGGGTTTTCTGTTACTGGTCTGTTGCCATTATCTGGCCACTGCTCTTCAAGCTGATTGTTTCCATTCATTCTTTCAGAGTGGGTGAGAGGGAAAGAGAAAACTTGTTGAATAAAAGGTGGCTTTGGCTCTGCTATCTGACTGTGGATTCTTGGGTTACTATTATAAACCACATAAAATTACTGGTGAAGAGTTAGACATGGCATTTATTGATCTCAACTCTCTAGTTTGTTACAACAGGATCTTAAAAAAGAGACATTGTGGCTATTGATACTGCTCAATCTTGAGATAATTACATGTAATAACTACTTTTTGTTCACATTAACACCTACTTATTTTGAATGACTAATATTCATGTTTGTAGGAATTGTAGGAATTTCTAATTCTATATGTTAAACAAAAGGTTTGCACATGTGCCCTAACCTTGTCACTACAATTTCCATGTTCCATTTCTTATGTGAATATTCCAGTTTTCAAAGTAAACCTATTGATATAAAATCTTTTTGTCTGTGGTATTTCTGCATTTTCTTCCAGTTTCATTTCCAACCCTCTGATTATTCCATGACTAAATTGAACCCAATGACACGGGTCAATTTTCCTGAGAAAGAAGACTTTAGGACCACACTGAAAATAATCCCCTCATTGTCAAACATCTCCAAGAGCTTGTGAAGGCACCGCTGTCCACTCCAATTCCCACATTAATTCCATTATCTTAGAACATGGACAGTTAAGATATGACAAAAAGGTACCGGACAGAGGGAGATAAAGGAAGGTAGATAGCAAAAACAGATGGAAAAGAGTATAATCCACCTTTTTTTAATCAGGATAAAGGCAACTACAGCATGGGTGGGCTTCAGCAATGCTATCTGAAAAGTGTCAGACTATAAAAAAGCCTCCTATGGTCTTGTGATTGCTAGACACTCATTTAGTCCAGGACTATTAAAAACATTTTTTAATTCAGATGCATATTTATTTAAAATCAAATCAAATGGATATTACATTATGTTGTTCAGATATATAGTAATTATCACTTATTTCTGTCAAATCCCGCATGGAGTTTGCTAAAAAACACCTGAAGGACTCCAAGATGGTGAGAAATAAGATTCTCTGGTCTGATGAGACCAAGATAGAACTTTTTGGCCTTAATTCTAAGCGGTATGTGTGGAGAAAACCAGGCACTGCTCATCACCTGTCCCAACAGTGAAGCATGGTGGTGGCATCATCATGCTGTGGGGGTGTTTTTCAGCTGCAGGGACAGGATGACTGGTTGCAATCGAGGGAAAGATGAATGCGGCCAAGTACAGGGATATCCTGGACGAAAACCTTCTCCAGAGTGCTCAGGACCTCAGACTGGGCCGAAGGTTTACCTTCCAACAAGACAATGACCCTAAGCACACAGCTAAAATAACGAAGGAGTGGCTTCACAACAACTCTGTGATTGTTCTTGAATGGCCCAGCCAGAGCCCTGTCTTAAACCCAATTGAGCATCTCTGGCGAGACCTAAAAATGGCTGTCCACCAATGTTTACCATCCAACCTGACAGAACTGGAGTGGATCTGCAAGGAGGAATGGCAGAGGATCCCCAAATCCAGGTGTGAAAAACTTGTTGCATCTTTCCCAAAAAGACTCATGGTTGTATTAGATCAAAAGGGTGCTTCTACTAAATACTGAGCAAAGGGTCTGAATACTTAGGACCATGTGATATTTCAGTTTTTCTTTTTTAATAAATCTGCAAAAATGTCAACAATTCTGTGTTTTTCTGTCAATATGGGGTGCTGTGTGTACATTAATGAGGAAAAAAAATTTACTTAAATGATTTTAGCAAATGGCTGCAATATAACAAAGAGTGAAAAATTGAAGGGGGTCTGAATACTTTCCGTACCCACTGTATAGTAATTATCACTTATTTCTGTCAAATGAGCACTCATCAAACTTGAGTTATTTCAGGTATGTTATTGCACAGTGTCAGTTTGTTAACAAATCTAGAGCTGAATACTATTAATTATCATAACGATACAATGCTAATTAATTAAACTCTTCCACTCAAAATATTGTATTTTAATTGCTCCACAAGTAACCACATCAACCAACAAATTTACCATCTGGTATTGGTGTAAAAAATGAATAGAGCAAAACTTATGACAGCAGCAAAGCATTGTGTTACTTAATTCATGGCGTAGTTAGGACATTAACTATTTAACAGTTAGGTAACAGTAACAACCTGCCATCTGTGACTCACTGGTGTGTTTGTTATCATCACATGCTGGAAACATTCTCAAAATAATGCCCCGCAGGAGCAAATGGGAGATGTATAATGAATGTATGTATAAAGCATGATTCCTACGCAGTGATATTTCAATATTTTAGATTTAGTTATACTGAGATGAGATGTCTGCAGTATTGTTAGTTTTATGTTTCAGCTAACTATGTCATGGATTAAACCTTATCACCAATGGAAACTGCTCCTCTGGCTCATCACAATGTGCTGAGTGCAATGCAATGTCACACTAACGTTCCAGGAACATCTGACATTATTATCACCTCCAGCTATCAGGACAACCACATGTCACAAACAGCCATTAGCCAACTGGGAACAAGAAAGCGCTTTATTACTTTAAAATTATTTACATATTTTCCCATTAACAGAGTCACTTTCCAGAACCTTCACACTAACTGTTCCTCAATGTAGGAGTCACTAAAAATCTTTAAGAAATGCCTTAAGAAACAAATCTTCTGCAAGCACTTGATCCACAACCTGCAAACACATTCTCAAATCTGAAATTGCCTGTTTTTTTTTTGTTTTTTGTTTTTTTTTCGATTATACAAGTTCAAATAAACACATTTGTCACTACAATTTCCATGTTCCATTTCTTATGTGAATATTCCAGTTTTCAAAGTAAACCTATTGATATAAAATCTTTTTGTCTGTGGTATTTCTGCATTTTCTTCCAGTTTCATTTCCAACCCTCTGATTATTCCATGACTAAATTGAACCCAATGACACGGGTCAATTTTCCTGAGAAAGAAGACTTTAGGACCACACTGAAAATAATCCCCTCATTGTCAAACATCTCCAAGAGCTTGTGAAGGCACCGCTGTCCACTCCAATTCCCACATTAATTCCATTATCTTAGAACATGGACAGTTAAGATATGACAAAAAGGTACCGGACAGAGGGAGATAAAGGAAGGTAGATAGCAAAAACAGATGGAAAAGAGTATAATCCACCTTTTTTTAATCAGGATAAAGGCAACTACAGCATGGGTGGGCTTCAGCAATGCTATCTGAAAAGTGTCAGACTATAAAAAAGCCTCCTATGGTCTTGTGATTGCTAGACACTCATTTAGTCCAGGACTATTAAAAACATTTTTTAATTCAGATGCATATTTATTTAAAATCAAATCAAATGGATATTACATTATGTTGTTCAGATATATAGTAATTATCACTTATTTCTGTCAAATGAGCACTCATCAAACTTGAGTTATTTCAGGTATGTTATTGCACAGTGTCAGTTTGTTAACAAATCTAGAGCTGAATACTATTAATTATCATAACGATACAATGCTAATTAATTAAACTCTTCCACTCAAAATATTGTATTTTAATTGCTCCACAAGTAACCACATCAACCAACAAATTTACCATCTGGTATTGGTGTAAAAAATGAATAGAGCAAAACTTATGACAGCAGCAAAGCATTGTGTTACTTAATTCATGGCGTAGTTAGGACATTAACTATTTAACAGTTAGGTAACAGTAACAACCTGCCATCTGTGACTCACTGGTGTGTTTGTTATCATCACATGCTGGAAACATTCTCAAAATAATGCCCCGCAGGAGCAAATGGGAGATGTATAATGAATGTATGTATAAAGCATGATTCCTACGCAGTGATATTTCAATATTTTAGATTTAGTTATACTGAGATGAGATGTCTGCAGTATTGTTAGTTTTATGTTTCAGCTAACTATGTCATGGATTAAACCTTATCACCAATGGAAACTGCTCCTCTGGCTCATCACAATGTGCTGAGTGCAATGCAATGTCACACTAAAGTTCCAGGAACATCTGACATTATTATCACCTCCAGCTATCAGGACAACCACATGTCACAAACAGCCATTAGCCAACTGGGAACAAGAAAGCGCTTTATTACTTTAAAATTATTTACATATTTTCCCATTAACAGAGTCACTTTCCAGAACCTTCACACTAACTGTTCCTCAATGTAGGAGTCACTAAAAATCTTTAAGAAATGCCTTAAGAAACAAATCTTCTGCAAGCACTTGATCCACAACCTGCAAACACATTCTCAAATCTGAAATTGCCTGGTTTTTTTTTTTTTGTTTTTTTTTTCGATTATACAAGTTCAAATAAACACATTTTAGCAACAAGCTTTTAAAGTTAAAAGAGGCCAATAGGGGTTTGTGTAAAGTTCTTTACCACAGGTCAAAACCAAAACTACTAAAGTTGCTGAATTTTTCTGATAAATACTTAACAAGTCCTGCAAGTCAATCTATTTAGTTTTTCTGAATTGCTAAAACACATTTCTTTAAACCATTACTCATTTTCTCAAAACCTTAATCACAAATCACAAATACTCAAAACTAAATTCACGAAACCTCTGACTCTTCCATCAAAATCAAACAATCACTGCAAAACCATTGCACTTGCACTCAAAATCAAACAGTGTTCTCAGATCACACACACATGAGTCAATAAAATAAACACTACAGAGCATTCATTAGACATTACAGAGAAAAATGGAGAACACAGCATCCAGAACATCACATCATTAGAAACAAGTGTGAACAATTTTGAATCGTTGTGTGTAAACGATGACAACTGTGCTTTAGTTGTGTTTCACTTTTGCCGCTTGTGTTTAGCATTTTGCAGCACAAATGCATCACAATGTGATGAGTGTTTAAGTGAATGAGAATTTGTTTCGAGTTTTGCAAAAAGAGTGCATGAGATTTGCAGATAACTGCCTGAACGTGTTTAAGGTTTAGAAGAAAGAGTGCTTTATTCGACAAATTGGTTTAAGCTAGTGAGAATTTGGTTCAGAGATTGGGGTTTAGTGTTTTAGCAATTCAGAAAAACTGTAATTTACAATGTATGTCACTGTTATAGCGCAACCTTTTTGCTAAACAGCATCAAACTTTGCAGGCTTCCTCAAGTTCTTGCTTAAAATAAGTATACTGCGTTTTATGAAAATCTGACTTTTATTTATTTATTTGAATTAATTTGTTTTACTTAAAATAGCCTAGTGCATGCATTTATTGGTCTGGGGAGCCATGTTGATCTCAAAGTCAAACATGTTTTTGACTTCTAGATCATCTTTCAGCAAATTTCAATGAGCTCAGGTAAAAATACTAAGATTAGTCCGCAAAATGTGTTTTTCAAAAATTCAAAATTTAAATTTAGACCGAAAATAAATGGGGGTATGTGGGATTATAACATAAACCAAGGAATCGACGGATATGAAACACCTATTTCTATTACCAATTGCCCATCAATTATAACCAAGTCATAATTTTGTTTTCTTTATAGCGCCACCAATATTGCAATTTACGCGCATGTATATCCTGTTTCAGACCTTTATTCCAACTTTTACGTTCACACAATTTACAGGTTGTATATACCAGTGTTTCCCAACCTTTTTTTAGTCTTTTTTGCTAGACAAAGAGAAAAAAAAAACCCTCTGGTCTGACAGATCCAGCCTTGATAACACTCTCTAAGCCTTACTCTTTCTCTCCTCATCCTCCACTTCTTACTTGTACTCTTCCTCCTCTCCTTCTCAGATTGTTTCCATCTATTGTTCGTATCATCATTCAGTCACCTGTGCCACTTGTGCACTCTGAACTGGCTCATATTTTGTACAGTTGGTTTTATCACATCATTAGAAACAAGTGTGAACAATTTTGAATCGTTGTGTGTAAACGATGACAACTGTGCTTTAGTTGTGTTTAACTTTTGCCGCTTGTGTTTAGCATTTTGCTGCACAAATGCATCACAGTGAGATAAGTGTTTAAGTGAATGAGAATTTGTTTCGAGTTTTGCAAAAAGAGTGCATGAGATTTGCAGATAACTGCCTGAACGTGTTTAAGGTTTAGAAGAAAGAGTGCTTTATTCGACTTACACGGCACCCCGGTTGGGAAACACTGGTATATACAGTTCTAGGACAAAACCAAAGGCATAATAAGAATCCAGAAAAAAACTGCAGTGTTCCCATCACGTCGTTACAGGCCTGTGCCATTATCTGAGATTTCAACCATTATTGTAAAGCTGATGTAAGATTTCCAAGCACGAGGTTACAATACCGGTACACCCCTAAAAACCAGCTTGTGGGCGCTGTAGTGGGTTGTACCACTTTGTTTCATTTGATAGGGGGGATTTAGATTCAAAATAATTTTACGAACATAAACACAATTTAAAGCAAAATGCGATGTAATATTGTCATATTATATGATGTGTTAAAATATGTTAATAGCCTACATAAGACACGCCTAGTTCAGTTCTTCAGGGGACTCAAATCACTTTCCTCTACAATTTCCTGTGAGTCGGACGATACGGATAGACAGTAGAGCATCTGCGCCTCCTGCATCACATTTACATCAGATTGTAAATGAGCTATACTTGTATGACCAAACCATCAAACATAAACCTTCTTCAAGTCGAAACATCCGATTTCAAAACCTAAGCTAATTTCCTTTTGATTCGTTGTAAGGTAAGATGATTTTTTTTCCTATTCGATTGTGCTGATTTCACATACGGTATGATGAAAGAACGGCTGCTCAATCACATGCAGTGCGTATGATGAAACCTCGCACATGGGTGACACAGTAAATTTGGGCGGGGGGTTAAGGGGGTAAAAATTAAGTTCTTTACAAATGTATATAGTATTTCTTTCGTAAATAATAATTGCTTTCAGCGTGATCGCCTATTTTCAGTCAGTATAATAAAACTGTCTTATCATTTTCCCTAAAATAAGCGGAATTTAAAAAAGATCTACACATATAACTTAGTCACAATAGGCTTTGCTTATAACAAATCAATTTGAGCCTATATTCTTGACACCCTAAGCGCATGTAGATTCCATAACCTTGTTTTAAAAAATGACTTTTTGAATAAGCGAATTTTCAAATATTTGATAGAATTAAGAGTTAATTTTAAGAGAGATTTTAAGGTAAATTCAACGACGAAGAGGCTAAAATGTGTTCTGCTGGAGGCTAGATTATAAAAAGGTGCAGCCTTGAAAGAAATCTATTAATCACATGAGCTGGGACTGAGAGAGCGCGCCGCGCAGCATCATTCACATTTGTACACTCATGGTTCCGTATACAATGTACAAACCAGAACTTCTGAGCCTCGAAGGATCGATTTAATAACGTAATTACTATAATTAAATTTTTTGCTATCTATCTATTGCGAAACCGGCATCCAAACCTGCTATTCTGGGGCGCTGCGGCCACGTGACTACAGAAGGCGCGCTCTTGTCTGTTTGGGTTCGTATGTAAATTAACCGACCTCGTGCTCCTATGAGGGGCTAAATTATTTAGACGCGAAATATGATCGTGCAGTTGGCTTGAGTGACATTTAATGTCAAACTGAATAAGCTGTGATGCCTCCTGCCACGGAAATACTGTTGCTCCTTTGCGTTGTGCATCACATTTTCTGTAACTACAATAAAGGTGAAATTAAAAGTACTGTAAGCGTTTTTTTTCGGGTAACATAATGCATAAATTGTACAAACTATCTGAGATATTCTGGGAATTGCGCTTGTCTCAGCCATATAGGATATCAAGCAGGGGAGCGGACCCCGCTTATTTAGCCAATTAAAAAACAGCTGTGTCTGCCTGTCAATCACCCTTAGCGTTGGGTTTGACCGACTGATATGTCTTTAGTGGGCGGGAGTTCTGAAAAAGCTGAAGATATGGGGATGGAGTCTAGCGAAATGTTTTTTTTTATTTTTTTTAAATCATGCAACTTAGTGACACACTGCATCATGTCAGGGGGAATTAACCTGTCTAGTTTCTGTTCTTTGTTTTTGTATCTAACAGGAAACCTGTATTGTGAAAATGAGAAGATAAATATTTTGTCAACCCACACTTTTCTCTATCTATTGACTAAATCCCACTCTCTGACCTGCCTTTGTACGTTTGACCTCAACCTGCCCTACCGAAAAGGACTTCCTAGAATCTCTCCCTTCCCCATTGCCAAAAAAAGACATTTTCAAATGCCCAAAAACAGCAAAACCCTCAAGAGAGAAACTGACGATGACGAAGTTACAGAATCTTTTAAAGATTTGCTCTCCAATGAAGATAACTGTGAGGACTCTTTCAATAAGAGCTCTCTAATGGCAGGAGATGTTCCACAGAATAAGGAGCGGGATGTTGAGGAGGGCTCAGAGGAGGAGGAGGAGGAGGAGGAGAGGCCCGCCTGGAGCAGCAAGCTCCAGTACATCCTTGCCCAAGTGGGCTTCTCAGTGGGCCTGGGCAACGTCTGGAGGTTCCCCTATTTGTGCCAGAAAAATGGTGGCGGTAGGTTATGATGAATGAAATTAATTCAAAATTACCTTGACCAGTACATATATATATATATATATATATATATACTGTATATATATATATAACTGAAACTGCTCACAAATTCACTCTCAAATATTCTCCATTCATATATAGATAGATAGACAGATAGATAGAAATGGAGAATATTTGAGAGTGAAACTGTGAGCTGTTTCAGTTCATTGACACATGCTCAGACACAAAGGAACTTCATTTCTAAGACTGACAACCTAAAGTCAGACATATGCCTGACACCTCATTTTCAAGTTCTCATTATGCATTTCCTCCTTCAAGTCTAGTCAGTGTATTTTCAGTGCCAGAGGTCTTTTTTGGAAAAAAAACATACAATTAAGAGAAAATACTGACATTGTGGGGTATCATAATTCATAATATAACTAAGCAACAAATTTTTAGTCAACACAAACAATAATACACCATAATGGAGTTATGGTTTATCACTACATCTGGAAACTTCTCCGGCTAATCAGCTGCAAATTTCTTTTGAAACCATAGAAAGTCATTGGAGTAAGAATAGTATAAAAATGACAATCAATAAATATATCAATCAATAAAAACAAATTAGAATTAGTTGTTTGAGAAAGAGATCTAAGTTCCCACAATAGGCAGGTATGGCATTGAAATGAATGGTTGTGCATGTGCAGGATAATCACAGGCTATATTACCCATCTCCGATTATACAAAGCTGTTTAATGTAAAGAGAAAGCAGATTACAGCTCCTTACCCTGGTCTCCCTGAGAGCAATGACATACATTAGATATGATAACTCATGTCTTTCTCTTTGTTCTCCTTATTTCATTTGCAAAAGACACTTTCAGAGCGAGTGAATGACTTCTGAATCAGAAAGAAACACAGAAGAGAAGTAACCTATGTAATAGCTATCATTTTATAAGGAATGCTACTGTCTTACATTTGGGTTTCATATAGTAGTAACTACTGTACTGTGTTTGTACTGTATACAGTTGTTCAGTAGTTTATGTCAAAGGCCTGTTGTCTCGACGAGAGTTTGACCACAACCCTGCCATGCTTTACTTTCCAGGTTATAATAAGTGAATGTGGCCACCCTGCTGTTTAGATCTGTAATTAGATTAAATAGGCCACTGTGTGTGGGCCATGTCTGCCTCTGTCTTTGCCAGGGCAGAGCAACCACAACACTGCACCATCTGTGTGCCATCAATGGCAGCACGTTTTGTCCTCAAAGAAACACCCCTATAACGTTTTGCCATCTGCCAGATGTCATCTTACGCACAACCTGCAGTCACCAATTCTTCAACCAGCATCCCACAGCGCCCCAATCTGACCTACATTACAAATCTTAAACAAAATGCAAAAACATTCTAAAAAAGACATTCTACTATTTTGAAAGTTAATTGGGCACAAGATCTAAAGACCCATATTGCTGTCCACACTAAAGTTGCTAAACAAATTTAGTGTTAAAACAGTGAAATCAGTGATGGAGCTTAGCTTTTTTATCATGTAGCAAAGCCTGGGTGAGGTGCAAGCTCCAGAAATTGGATTACGCCTATATATCATGACATTTCCCAAAGCTTGGACTGTAAGGTTGGCACCCAACAAAGCAGGGTTATTATAGTTAACTAAAACTTAAACTGAAACTAAAATTAAAATAATAAAAAGTTGAAATAAAATAAAATATAAAAATATTTTTATTTCAGTTAGCTGGCAAGGAAACATTTCTCATTTTTATTTTGTTTAACTTGATGTGTACACATAAAAACATGCATACATATATAACAAAAACTAATAAAACTACTAAAAAAACACAACAAAATTACTTACATTTGAACTAAACTTAAAATGAAAACAGAAAATGTAAAAATAAAATATCAAAATATTAATACAAATTATAATATCTTAGTGATGCTAAAATAACTCTGGTTGAAATAGATCGTACAAACCAAGATGTTTTGAAATAAAATATAGTGAAGTTTACAGAACATCTTGATGACTACCTGTCATTTCCTTTTTGTAAATATTGCTTCAGTTTATGTTCTCAATTGGATGTCTCTAAATATAACAGATGGTGATGTTTAAAATCATCACAATTGTCTGTGAATTTCAGTAGGTTTCTGTGTGTTAAAGCACATGACTGCAACATGTTGAAGGAGCAGCTGCCCTACAGTACTCTCAAAGCAATGCCATTGTATTGAAGTTGTTCCCCATAAGGCACTGGGAAGGATTGTTCTGTCCTGTGCCACTGGCAATGCTTGAACAGTTTTAAAATGTCAGTCTCTTCCTTCTTTGGCTCTCCGAAACTGAGTTTAATTCAAGAGAAGAAAATATTTGCAAATAATCACAGTCGGTTACCTCATTCATTCATATTTTGTAAAAAATTGTAAGATTAGACCACTGTTGTTATTGTTAACTAAAAAATAATATTATTAAAAATGGGTGTCCTTAATTGAAATAAATCTGAAATAAAATAGAATATAATTATTAGATGAATAAAAAAAATTACTTAAAAAATGTTGCCTTGACAAGTTTGAAGTATTAAAATCATTACAAATTAAAATTAAAATAGAAATATATCTTGTTCAAAATATTAATATATAATAAATAAAAATTAATTAATTAATTAGAAATATTAATTATAATGAATGAATAAGCATAAAACCAAGATAAAAGCAATTTTGTTTGTTTAGGTAAGATATATGACACCTTTAAAAATAATCCAACATTGATCTTGAAGAATGTTTGATCACGATGGGTAATTGCTTGAATTGCATTAACATACTGTCACTTGTGGCATGAATATACTGTATCTGACATACTGTATCTTCCAAGTCCTCTGTATACCAGTGTGGAAGTTTGGTTCCTAAATAAATAGGACCATAACCATAAGTTCTCCTCTTTGTAGGAGCGTATCTGGTTCCCTACCTCATTCTGCTGGTGTTGATAGGGATTCCCCTCTTCTTCCTGGAGCTAGCAGTGGGCCAGCGCATCCGCAGGGGCAGTATTGGGGTGTGGAACTACATCAGCCCACGTCTGGGTGGCATCGGCTTCGCCAGCTGTTTGGTGAATATCAGTGCTTTCATGAGGACAAACATTATTTCAAGTGCACTGTACAAAAATGGCCAAAGTCGGAAATTGTCTTTGCTCAGGGGAAAGGCAACTAATTAAACCATTTAAAGACTAGAGTAGATGGTGTAGCCCATACATTTGACTGCATTCCCTCTTATTGCAGGTGTGCTTTTTTGTGGCTCTTTACTACAATGTCATCATCGGCTGGAGTCTCTTCTACTTCTCACAGTCCTTCCAGCAGCCTCTTCCTTGGCACGAGTGTCCCCTGGTCAAAAACAAAACTAATACATGTAAGACAACTTAAAGAAGAACAGGAAATTATACTTTTATTGTTTGCATTAAAATGCATAAAATTAAGTTAATGTTTTTTAATGTTTGCACTTTGCATTAAATGCATCCATTTAGACAGAAACAATACATTTTAATGTACTGAACAACTTTTCTGATCTATCTTATGATGCTGTACAAGATTGTAAGTTTCATGATATTTTGTAGATGTTGAACCAGAGTGTGAGAAAAGTTCAGCCACTACGTACTACTGGTATCGTGTGGCCCTGGACATCTCTGAGTCCATCTCTGAGAGCGGAGGACTTAACTGGAGGATGACTCTGTGCCTGCTGGCTGCTTGGACCATGGTGTGTCTTGCTATGATGAAGGGTATCCAGTCTTCTGGAAAGGTAAGAAAAGTGTTTTGTATTTTGTTCTCGGAAAGTCTGCCTTTGGTCACACAATAAAAGTCAGCCAAGACCTCAAGGGATGTCTTAAAAGCAACACAGAGCGAAACACTGACCTACAGACTGATCCTTCCTATGTCAGTGAGAACCATCAGCCGCTCATGTGATCCATGCCTGTGTAACGTTGTGTAACGTGATGCAGCATCCATACGGATCAGACCACATACTCTGGCATCAGTTTTGACCCAGTTCGCTTTAGACAGCCGATGTTCAGGTTTTCTCAAATCATGCGAGTGTTGAAACCCCCTTAAAGGAATAGTTCACCCAAAAATGAAAATTTGCTTAAAATTTACTCACCCTCAGGCCATCCAAGATGTAGATGAGTTTGTTTCTTCATCAAAACAGATTTGGAGAAATTTAGCATTACATCACTTGCTCACCAATAGATCCTCTGCAGTGAATGGGTGCCGTCAGAATGAGGCATCAATTTAATCCAAAAGTAATCCACACAACTTCAATCCATCACTTAACGTCTTGTGAAGTAAAAAGCTGTGAGTTTGTAAGAAACAAATCCATCTATGGCAATGCTAAACG
>NW_015624297.1:460441-500749 GCF_001515625.1 Sinocyclocheilus rhinocerous | reverse complement strand
CAGTGAATGGGTGCCGTCAGAATGAGAGCCCAAACAGCTGATAAAGACATCAATTTAATCCAAAAGTAATCCACACAACTTCAATTCATCACTTAACGTCTTGTGAAGTAAAAAGCTGTGAGTTTGTAAGAAACAAATCCATCTATGGCAATGCTAAACACTAAAAGCTAAATTTCTACAAATCCTTCTTCAAATCTGTTCTGATGAAGAAACAAACTTATCTACATCTTGGATGGCCAGAGGGAGAGAAAATTTTCAGCAAATTTTAATTTTGGGGAAGTTAAAACAACGGGTATAAGGGGTTAATTTTTTATACATCCTTTTTACATATTTTTATAGTGTATATGTTAAAAGAAAACACAATATTTCAGTAACCACATAAAAATTACATTACAGAGTGCACTAAATTGATGTATGCTCATGATAGATATAATAAAGGTGTCTGATTTGAAGATTTAATCCATTCCCAGTTAAAGGGACAGCAGATGAATTTTCCTACTGTTTAAGTGTGGCCCCTCAGTCAGTAAGGGATATACTATACTATACTCTGCAGTGGATAAGGACAGTCTTTGAAGCCTAATCTGGGCTTTACCTCACAAAAGAATACCAACGTCTCATTCAACATTCCCAGAAAGCACATTTCACAAAAAATTTAAAAATAAAAATCCCACAGTGCCATTCTTTTTTTTTCCTTTTTGTCATTTTGTGTGCACAAATAGCATAGTAATGCTGCTTGCCATGGTTTTATGTGCACCATCTCCATTCACAGTTCTGTGGCACTGCACCCAATAACCATACTCAACTTCAATTATTAGTGATTGAGGATACTGTACTGTAGAATTAGAGGTGTGTCGCAGAAAGAAGGGTTGATACATTTAATGGATCTTTGTAAAACCTTCTTGATGCTTCATTTTTGGGAAGCCACAGAGAAAGTGTGTCTTTTAATCTTCTAAGCTGTGGGATAGTTACATTTTAGGCTTTGTCCTTAACTTTAAGACTGGCCCACCCTTGATGAGTCAGAGATGAGTCAGTAACCTTTTCAGCATTATAGTCATACAGTAAAAGCAAGATCAAAGTAAGCCAATAATGTCAATCATCTATGTAATTCTTTCATAAAGGCTGTTTTGTTTACTTTAAAAAGTGCTTTTTAACTTAAATTAGCTTGTTAAACCTACATTAATATGTGAGAGCATGACTCTAGCAATGACAAAGTCATGGGTTCGATTCCCAGGGAATGCATAAACTGATTAAATGTATACCGTTAATGCAATGAAAATCACTGTAAATAAAAATGTCTGCCAAATGTATAAATGTGAGTGTAAAATGCCGTGTCGTCATAAACATGGTCTGCCCATTCTTGTAGAAGTTTTCATGATCATAAACATTAACAAGCTGCAATCAGCATTATCGTCTGTAGATGATAATCCTTGTATTGTCAAGATAACCACTTTGTTCGGACAGGCAGCAAAAATACATATATAATATATGAGGGCACTTTTCCACCTCCTATGAGTAAGAAAGGATTTTACATTTTAAGAAACACACAAAAAAAAAAGGCAAATGATCATTCATAACAGAAGTCACTGGCCTTCTGTGTGTTATTATTGCAGTACTACAAATGTAATTTTTGTGTTTAATGTTTTACATTGACATTTTTTGATAACCTGTTTGGATATGTCTAAATGCAGGTGATGTACTTCAGCTCTCTCTTCCCCTACGTGGTGCTTATTTGTTTCCTGGCTCGTGCTTTCCTGCTCAAGGGTTCTATTGATGGCATCATCCACATGTTTACACCAAAGGTAATAACCTAAAGCATATGATCTGTGAATGTATGAGCAGATGACACATTACGACAATGGTTAGACTAATTTACTCTACATGCTCTGGTTCATACAGCAGCAATTAATCCAATTTATTGAGAATTATGATAATCACCCATTACTAATTCCCATGTGTATCCGTCGTCTCAGTCCGGTGGAGACCAGTAGATGTATCTATGGAAACAATAGCCCAGCTAGATTTCCCAGCATGCATTTGTGATGTGACTCGACAGAAGTGAATTAACTCTTCCCTCAGCACAGACTAAAACGCAGCAGACTGTCTTGTTGTGCCAGCTATTTTACACAATACACATCCAACACACAGACACAAGATGTGGTCACATTTCTCCTCAGTGCAAAGGGGCTGTCAATGTGTCACTTGTGCTATATGTTGCTTCAGAGTCTTAACAGTGGGTGGTTTGTGTAACACACAATTAACTGATAGTATGTAGCCTCTGCTTTAGAATTCTACTGCTACTGCATTAAAAACAATGATAATCTGAACAGAGCCATTACAAACGCTGCACTGTAGCTGAAATGTGGGGAAAATGAGACTGTAATTTGTTAATTAAATGTTTTTCATTTTTCTTATTATATTAAATATTTAAGAAGATTTTCAGCGCTGATTTTACATCTTTGTTATCAAGGATTCAACTCAGTATCTAAAAAAGCTGATTAGGTATGTTTATATCTATATTTTCACACAAAAATGAAACTCACCCATCATATTTTGCTCCAAACCTGTGTGCATTTCCATTATATGGACAAAAAAAAGAGATTTCTCAAAAAATACCTTCTTTTATGTTCCATAAAGTCCGTAAGTCATGGTGTTACAAATGTATATACAATTCTAGTTTTTATCATTTTTTGAATTAGCTTTAATATTTATAGTCCATTTTCATTTTAGTTCATTCTTTTGTCATTTTTGTATGTGCTGTTGTCATTTTTAATCTTTTTTTAATCTTTAGGTTTAATTTAATTATGTTTTAGTTCAGTTTTAGTTTTTATTTCCAGTAAAGCTTCAACTTAAACGTATTTCATTTAGTTGCTAAGGTAACATTTCTAATTTTCATTTAGTTTAAGTTTTTATAATAATCTCATATTTCATTAATATGTTTATATGTTAAAATTTGTGGTTTGGCCCAATGTTTAAAGTAGCAATCAATCTACAGTATATATTGGTCAGTGTGATTAAAGAAATTGTCCATTTTGAGATTACTGGCTTCAAACATTAATCATAGCCAGATTAATAAATTTTCAGATGTTTGCAGATATTTTAAGTGAAAAGCGTATCACTGCATCCAATTTAGCATGTGACAAATAATAAACTACAGTATCTTCTTACAGCTGGAAATCATGCTGGAACCCAAAGTGTGGCGTGAAGCTGCCACGCAGGTCTTTTTTGCCCTGGGTCTTGGTTTCGGTGGTGTTATTGCCTTCTCCAGCTACAACAAGCGAGACAACAACTGCCACTTTGACGCTGTGCTGGTCTCCTTCATTAACTTCTTCACCTCAGTGTTGGCCACTCTGGTCGTTTTTGCTGTTCTGGGCTTCAAAGCTAACATCATGAATGCCAAATGTGTGGAAATGTAAGTTCAAAACAAATTAACCATGAGGAGCAGTTTAGTAGAATATGTTCAAAATAATAATACAGTTCATACAGACCAAGTGACCAATATTTGACTTTCTTTTTTTAATGTATCTTAGGAACACAAAGAAGATCATTGATTTTCTTGGAAAAGAAATCAATCCAAGCTTGATCCCACACCATATTAACTTCAGTAATGTTAGCCCTGAGGACTACCAGCAAATGACCAACATTATACGGGGCGTGATGGAAAACGATTACCCACGCCTAGGCTTAGACAGCTGCGATATCAAAGAAGAGCTGAACAAGGTGAGGAGGAGCTTAAAGTGAACTGATACACCTCGGGGAAACCTAAGAGACAACTGATATACACACACTTTCCATGGAATTCAACCCTGGTAGCTACGCGCTCACACTAGTCATATGTTTTGAAAGTTAATACAACACAAAAGAGCAGTTTCCATCAAAATGGGTTCTTTTAAAACCCATCCATTCTTCACAGCTATCAGAAAATCTGACAAATAAACAAAATATAGCAATAAGTCATATATTGTAAGCAACATTGTAGAAGAAATACATATAGATTTTTAAAAGATTTCTCCTTTCACAATCTCAGACACCCTTATTGACGGCCACAAACAGATGTAAAATGCTTTAAAGGCAGGTTTTCTGCTGTGTTGTTATGGAGAGATGTGTGGGGGTGATCAAGAGACACTGCATGATGAAACAAACGGAAATAAATGCGGTACGTGTTGGCTGAGGTGATGCCATAATGAGATTAACCACATACACACTTACAAGAACCGTCAACCGCCGTAGTCTTCTAGTATATGAGGCTCTTTCTTTACACAGTCACTTTACTCCTGCTGCTTTGATGTGTTTTCTTTTACCCAAATCTATTTTTGTCAGTTCCTGCTAGTTTTGAGGTAAACGTGTTGAACAATTGATGCAGCGGCATCAAGCAAAATACAGCATTTTAACAGTACAGAATCAACAGATGTACGCACATCATTGCTATGGCAGCAATCTAATGTTAATGTTTTGGCATTTAAACATCACAATTTTAAAGACTTCAGCTATGTGGTTAAGTAAATTTGACTTTTTCTGAAGAAAATATGTGATGTTTGCCAGTGCAAAACAAGTTGCCATGACACAAGTCAAGCCTTGTCCTTGTACTCGTCCAGGTTTTTACTAATCACATGTTATCTTCATATATATTTGTGCTTTTACACGTTCATGTTTTTGAATGCATGCTAAAATCCTACCTTTATCTTTCTTCTCACAGGCAGTGCAGGGAACAGGCTTGGCCTTCATCGCCTTCACTGAAGCCATGACCCATTTCCCAGCCTCACCCTTTTGGTCCGTCATGTTCTTCCTTATGTTGGTCAATCTGGGGCTGGGCAGCATGTTCGGCACTATCCAGGGCATCCTCACCCCCATTGTGGACACCTTCAAAATACAGAAGGAATACCTCACAGGTCAGTCAAAGACAAAAAACTCATTACTCTGCTATATGGAGAAAAGACAGCATCCTTTAGTTCATATTTGCTTAAGTTTCAGAATATATTAGATCTTTATTTTATCTATCTCTGAAGCCTATTCTACTGTAGATTTGCATGAATTTTTAAATTTAGCCGAACTATTCCTGTCATCACAAGGCTTCACCAACAAGGAATGCTATAGTCAGTGGTGGAAAGGTATTAAGGTTTTCAATGACCTGAGTCTATTCAAATATAAATAAATAATAACAATAATCAAATACTAATATGATGTGTAAGTCAAGGCAAGAACATTCTCAAAGAAAAATACCAATATAAATGGCTCTGTTTGCACTACCATTCAAAAGTTCAAGGCTACATTTATTTGATCAAAAATACAGCATAAACTGAAATACAGTGAAATATTATTACAATTATAATAAGTATTTTCTATTTTAATTTATTTAAAATTGTAATTTAATTCTGTGATGGCAAAGCCAAATTTTTAGCAGCCATTACTTCATTCTAGTCATTAATCATTCTAATTTGGTTCTCACGAAACGTCTTATTATCATCAAAGTTGAAAACAGTTGTCCTGCTTAATATTTTTGTGGAAACCGTGATAAAGTTTTTCACCCCTCCTTATTTCGACTCTTTCTCTGCTTTCTTTACAGTTGGTTGCTGTGTACTTGCCTTCTGTATTGGTTTAATATTTGTCCAGCGATCTGGGAACTACTTTGTAGCCATGTTTGACGACTATTCCGCTACTCTGCCTCTTCTCATCGTGGTTCTTCTGGAGAACATTGCTGTGGCCTGGGTGTATGGCACCGACAAGTATGTTACGCAGAATACGCACTCTTCCTCTATTAGAGAGCTTACAGCGCCCTCTGGTGACATGAGCTTCATATTGCTATGATTATTTGTTGTCAAGCGTATATAAAAAATTCAATTCAAGTTATGGTCACGTACCAACCAATGAAAAATGAAATTATAATTTAATTATAATTTAAAAAAATAATAATTACAAAAACCCCATAGATAGCAAATGCTAATCTAATTTGAATTTATTGTGGTATTGACACTCTAATTGAATCATCTTTAATTGAATCATCTTGATTGAAACTCCCAGAGAAAAAAAAGGCCAAAATACAATTTGAAAGTTTAATATATCTGAAAAAAAAAAAATCATATTTAAAAAAAAATGTATTGAGCTAAAAATAGGCCAAACGTTTGTGGTTTTGTTTAGAGAGGAACACATTCCATTCTAACTTTATTTTGTAGATTGTATGTGTGTGTGTATATATATATATTTATTTATTTATTTTTACATTTAAAACTATTTAAGATATGTAAGACTAAAGTTAAAATCAGTCATTGATGTAAGACAATTAAGATACTAAATAATGAACTTCATATTGATATTATCAGAAGTATTTGTTGTCAACTATATATATATTTATTGAAATTTGAAATTCAAGTTTGTTACAATTACACACTGACCAAAGAAAAATAAATGTAGTTATAATTATATTACATATAAAATGTGTGTGTGTCAGGGCCGTGCAGAGACCTTTGGAAGGGGCAGGTGCTCAAAGTATAAAAGGGGCACATGGAGCACAGCTTTTAATAGGGCTGTGCTCCTTGCTGAGACATGTATCGAAACGGATGCTTCTGTATTGATAGCAGCAAATGCCGTGTTTTATCAGTGTTGTGATAATTATTTTTAAGGCACTCTACGTTTTTAAAATAAATAAATACTGTAATGAAAAAAGTTCAAAGTAATAGTTTTTTAGTCATATAAACATACACGTAGATAACATAAAGACAAGACTCTACGCCCTTTACACACAGCAATATAAACAACAGCTGTGCATGCTCTCTTCACGTAGTTCTTGTATAATAATAATAATTTAATAATATAAGCATTGATAATCAGAAATGTTTCTTGAGCAGCAAATCAGCATATTAGAGTGATTTCAGGAAGACTGGAGTAATGACACTGAAAATTCAGCTTTGACTCACAGGAATAAATTACATTTTAAAAGTAAAGTGTAAACCACCAGTAGGTGACTGTGTAATTGAGTGAACATTCGAGTCATTTGTTCAAGCGGCTGATCCATTCAAGAGTTATCCTATCTGCTTTGTTTCCGCCTAAATATAAAAATCAAATATATTACATAAAATATGCTGACCATTTATATCAGATACATTGACATTTAGATCAGACATATAGCCTATGATATCTACTTCATGATACCCTAACGCTCAAAGCTCAAGACGTTCGGTTTGACGTTCGATCGGTCGGTCGGTCGTTCGAACGTTTGATTTTGGCACGAAGTGCGCGCCATACGGACGTTATGAAGGCATCCTGGTAGTGCGCTACATTAATGGTGTATGAACGTGAGGGATAGTCCCTGATGAGATCGTCAGGTGAAAGGTCATCATCATGTGGATAATTTTATTTACGACTAAATTATAATTCATTCATTTTACTGATAGTTAGATTGGGCAGGCCTTCACAAATTGGCGTTTAATTACAAAAATTTTTTTTTTTTAATTGCCTTGACAAAAGGGCACTTTGAGCATCAAGGGGAAAAGGGGCAGGTGCTCAAACACCCATCGCACCCCCCTCTGCACGTGCCTAGTGTGTGTGTGTGTGTGTATACAAAAACTTAATAGATTGCTTTCACAAGACAATTAAAAATTATATATAGTTGTATTACATATGAAATAAATGTAAATATAAATAAGCAATCATAATAATTATTTACAAAAGCTTAATACAATACAATCTTAAAACTTAATATAATTAGTTCATAATTATGCTGCAACTTAATCAACTAATAAACAAGCAACTGCAATCTAATTGGCAGTGATTGTGGCATTAATGCATCTGTCTCCTGTGGGGTCATTCAGGTTCTTTGAGGATCTAAAGGACATGCTTGGTTTCACTCCATACCGCTACTATTACTATATGTGGAAGTTTGTCACACCAGTGCTGCTGCTGGGTCTTCTGGCCACAAGCATCATTCAGCTGGGACTGTCGCCACCTAGCTACAGCGCATGGAACCAGCAACTGGTGGGTAATCCTGAATGAAGCTCTGAGAAAAGAGGCCAATGTGCAATTTTAAAAGTTTAATACTTAGGTTACAATATCTGAAACATGTTTTTAGCTCAAAATATGGCCGTAATTTTCAGGTTTTACTCAGAGGAATATACAGACTCCATTCAGACATTGTTTTGTAGATGATTTCACCTATAGGTGTTTAATTTAATTTATTATTGATACATTTTTGGGTGAACTATTCCTTTAAGCCTGGGTCAGTTCTAAGGCCTTCAATCCACAGTTTTACCACAGGATTAAAGTGGAATTATTCCTTTGCCAGAATAATCCAATTGCTGTGTCTGTTCTCAGGCTCAAGAACAGTCTCTCAGCTATCCGCCCTGGGGCCTGGCTGTCTGCATCTCACTGGTGGTCACCGCCATCCTCCCTGTGCCTGTGGTTTTTATTCTGCGCTGTTTGAACATCATTGACGAGAACACAGGAGGCCTGTCCACTGTCTCCTATAAAAAAGGCCGCATTATAAAAGACACTGCTTGTAGGGCCAGAGAAGAGGACGAAGATGACACAAGTCTTCTCAACGCGAAGACGCCGAGTGAAGCCCCGTCGCCCATGCCAGCCAATTACCGTAAACATAGCGGTCCTGCTTCGGGCGCAGACGTCACGCTCAACGGTAGCTGCAGCACTGGATACGTAATGCCGAATATTACAGACATTCCGGAATCTGATTTGTGAGGACTTGTTCAGCCTCATCTGTAACTGTGAGGACCAGTGTCATTTCATTTGCCCTGTAAGAACCTCTTCATCGAGTTCCAGAGCTTCAAATGTCAATCACCTGAGTAACCAATCACGATTCATCAAGATGAATGTGAATGCTAATGGACAGTGTTCTCCTATATACCTCTTCTAACAGCCATCTTCCTTTCACACTGGTCCAATACAAAAGTTTCAGCATTTCTAACTGTATTATATGTGTACTAACGCCCCCTACCCCCATCCCAATCCATTGCCCCAACTGTTGCACGCACTTGTCCTCCTCTGTAGGGGCCTGTAGACCCCTGGTTTATGCTCTTACTGTAGAATGGCTATTTGTACAGATTATGTTGCAAGTCAGGGCAGTTACTGTCCATAAAAATCAAGATTAGAAGCAGCTTAGGAAAAGTCTAGAATGTAAATGTATGCATAAAATGGGGAAAACATGCAATACTTTTCTTTTGGATGTAGTTAAATCATTGAACATCAGTGTATGGATTGCATTTAAAACAACCCCAACTCATTGTTGGAAAATGTGTGCCTAATTCATTCTAAAAATGTTGATAGAATACAAGGTGTGAATGTTGTACATTTAAGGTATTCTGTAAATATATTATGAATAAATGTATTCAAATATAGTTTGGAATACAGATCATGTTTTTGGTAAGAAGTGCTTAAAAATCCAGTATGCAGACTTTTTTTTTTCTTTTCTTTTGGTTGTTTGTTTGCTGATGTGCTATCATTGTCAGGAGTCTTATTACTCCTCCCTCTTCCTGTAAATATTTTTTTCATGAATTTGCTCAATGACACAGTATTTGCTTTCTCAATACTGAGATTAAAAGATAAAGGGATTCAGACACACTGTTTGGCTTTACTACTTTGTTGCGCTCCACAATAACGTGACCGGAAATGAAATAAGAATTTAAAAAGACAGTACATGGACAAATATGCACCAATATATGCAATGATATTAAAATTCTGGCTGATTTTATAAATCGTGTTAATTTCGTAGAACCGATAACCAACAACTGGCTGCTTTTAAAATTATAAAGTTAAAATGACTGTACTATTTTGTCTGTACTAAATAAATCTTAAAAATAAAAGCCCACACTAAAATCAATTGCAGAAATTCTACAACAGTATTTAGGCATCACAACATTACAATGCACATAATGAATCATTTTGGAGATTTGCTAAAGAATATATTTCGTAATCTAAATTTATTAGCATCTTTTAAAGATGAATTTAAAGTGAGGGTCAGAGAATGGCAAAGGCTTTGGCCATTATACATCCAATATCAATAAATACATTTTAAATAATAATAGTAATAATAATAATAATAAAATCTCTATTACCTAATCAGAACTGATATGGTAAAAATATATCATGTGTCCCTTTAAATTAAAAAAAAAGGTAGGTTTAACAACATAGATGGGTTTAAAACCTTTATTGTCCATTTTGATTTGTTCAGTCATTGGAAGGTCATTTTCAACAATAAAAATCTTAAAACAGGTAGTGTCTAAAATCAATGACATGACAATTATAAAATAAATGTTAAAACCTTGTGTTTCAATCACATATTCAAATAGGCCTCGGCTAAAAAGCAAATGAGTGTAACTTTTTTCCCTGAATCATTTCATCTCCACATGCCTCTTTAAAACAAAAACATTTGAAAGCTAAAAGCAGTGCAAAACACAATAATCATACCGCTATTGTGTCATTTAAGCAGAGGTGACAAATTCCTAGATTTCTTATTACTCTCATGACACATCTTAAGTGTTAAGGTCTACAGTTGGGCTTATACGGACTTAGCAAAGCCCACTCGGTTATTCTCCCGATCAAACACAGTGTAGTACTGCCCAATGAACACATCACCCAGAATCCACAGGGGTCCAGCAGGGGGTGGGATATCCAGGCCCATGAATCCACTCAGACAGATCTCCTTTCCAGCCTGGCTTTCCTGTAAACACATACAAACACACAAAGAGAGATACCATCTTTAGAATGTTTTTGTGATCACCAAGAATCCCTTCAGTGTTTTGCTCACACAATACTGGCTAGCTGCATGTGATTTACAAGAAAATAAAACTCCAGGTAAATGTTTTTTTTATATCCTGGCTCATGCACAACCTTGTCAAAACAACACCTCAATTTCACAGCTCTGCTGATGCAAAGTGCCACAACACAACAACAGCACTTAGGTGACAAACTAGGACTGACCTTGAGTATGTACTGTTCTCCAGTCAGTGAGTAAGTCTTTCCACCCATGACGAATGAGATGGTGGGGAGTGTGGGCACTTTTTTACAGTCTATCATATACTACAGAGAAAATGTGTTTAGTTAGAGAACATTATCAAATCATTATACATTTCAATAAATAAGTTACCATTAATAACAACACACCAAGCATGCATACTTTGTTGACCAGTCTTGTAAAGAAAAAAATAAAATAAAAATAATTAATTAAACAAATAACTAGTTAATTTTAAGGTCAGTAAGATTTTAAAAGAAAATTAATACTTTTATTCAGAAAGGATGCATTACATTGGTCAAGAGTGACAGTAAAGACAATTTTAATGTTACAAAAGATTTCTATTTGAAATAAATGCTGTTCTTTTGAACTTTTTTTATTTCTCAAAAAATAACTGAATAGATATCTAGTCACAACGCATCAGTGATGTACAATTATATAAACATTTAAAGTTGCAATACCTCTCCCTGTATGAGAGGGATTGCACCAATAGCCTTCTGCAGGGCTTTGACTTCAGCAGCTGGGCCGGTGATCAGAGACGTCCCAGAGTCCACGATGGCTTCACATCCTCCTTTACACAGAGTCAGCTCACTGCCAATGCTCATGCTACACAAACAAACACAGAGCACTAGATTATTGTTATAGGGATCTTCCGCATTGGTGGTTCAGTGGTAAAATTCTTGCCTCTCACATGACAGATCAGCATATTTCAGAACATATTACACATGCATGCAATCCATTTTTCAGATTAACGACAAATTTCCACACTCCAGTTTGAACGTAAACTAACACAAACAGTGTTTTAAAAGGCACTGCGATTTTTGTGTGAAAAATGTTGCCTTTACAGTTGTACCTTAAAAGTTAACATTTTCAAAACAGATACAGATTTCATGTTCCAACTAATAACTAAATTTCTCAAGTTGCATTGAGTGTCAAAAAAAAAAAAAAAGTTGTCACTTTTATGCATTTAAGTAAAATGGTATTGCATGATAGAAAGGCTTAAAGGGTAATGAAACCCAGTTTCAGCACGGGTTAGTTCTCACCACGGTTTTGAAAAAAGCTACAAAAGTGGGTGTGGTGTGGAGGGGGAAGAGGGGAGACAGACAACGCAGACAACTCCCATTGAGTTAAAAACACATATAAATGCACAGCCATTTGCATTTGCACTCTGCATCGAAAATATATGAACACGCTGTTGCACCTCCAATAACTTTTAAGGCTTATTTTGCAGCATTTAAATAATCCTTTTGATGGGTTGCATCGAGGAGCTGTAAAAACCGGTTACACTCACTAAGTGAATAAATTGTGCCGACTGCCAAACTCTTACAAAGCAAAAACAAACACTCTCCTTCGATCCATGAATGTTTCTCTCAGTTAATGTACGCAATCTCACAGTCTGAAGCATCTGTCATAGGAAATCAACACATGCTGTTGTGAATAATTAAGCGAAGCGTCTTCTCATTGGATAAGAACACGAAGTCTCATTAATAATTATGAGACACAGACACATCATCAAAGTACTATAGTGCTTTGCCACGTCACAAACTGTGACGTCAACACGGTGTAGATTTTAAAGCCGGAAGACGAAAATAGCGCAAAAAAGCTCAAAATTAACCAGTTTTCTCCAACAATTAAAATTAATGGATGCTAACATGGTCTTCTATGTTGTGCAACACAAACACCTCTGCTAAAATCTCAGAAAAAGTAGTTTGGTGTTTCATGACCCTTTAAACAGTCAGAATCGGTTGATAATTTGAAATTAGATGCCTTCTTGCCTAAAATTAACTCTGTTTCCTAGCTTTAATTTCTAAACATTTATTTGTATAAATAAATAAGATAAGCACTGCATTACACAATACAAGGACCCAAAAATCTCTCACCCATCCATGTGAATCTGCCAATAGGCCTGTCTGCTGATGTCCACGTAGTTAAAGTCTCCAGTGTAATATTTGGGGTCTGTGCCTCCAAGGAGCAACTCACCACCAGGTTGGGTGTCAGGGTTTCTGTCGGACAAATAAAATGGGGTCATCCACAAAAATCAGGCCTGGAAGTTACTTCATTGAATGCATGTTTATGGCAGACCGACATGTAATTATTCGTTTCATAAAAATCTGGGACAGATGAGGATGGCTTAAACAAATGTATGTACCTGTTCAGGTAGAAAGAGAAAATATTTTTCTCCACTTTCTTCTGGCTCATCATCATGTCAAAAACAGGAGGAACCCCATCCACAGAGATGCGAGGATAAGCCATGCCGAGAATACCATCAAACTTGGCTGCAATGAAGGCTACTCCTGGCTGTTTGATAGCTTCTCCAAATATCTGCTTCTCAACTGCAATATCACCAACCTAAAAGAGAAGTAACAGTTCGGTTTCTTTCACCATTTCAGGTGACCAAAAAAATCTGACTTGTTAACTGATGATTCCTACCGTGCATGTGTCCTGGCTGAGATACCCAGACAAGCTTCCGGAACCATACTGTATGGAAAATTCAGTCCCGTTCTTCACATAGGTGCTTGACTTGCCCCCATTGTATTTGTGATGAAGCACTACAGGGTTAAAAGTAATTCTTCAGTTAAATACTTTTTTTGGTATACAGTGCTCCAGCTGTATATAAATACTCGATATAGTCACAGCATTTATCACGCTCATCTAGCTACTGTGTACAACACTCACAGAGACCAATTATTAACCTTATATTTCATGTCGGGGCCTTTATCCTCTTGCAGAAAAATGGCACTTAATTTTGTATTAAATTTAATAATTAAATTTATGCATTTAAATGTTTTTAATTACATATTAAGCATAGGCCTTCAGGCTGTGCTACCTGTAAAAATTCATTTCTAAAAAGTGCTAGGCAAAATGTGGCCAAGTAAATTTTATGAAACATACAGAAGCATCCAAATATTCACACCAAGTAAAGCACTTAGTCATTAAGGATGATCTGCAAGACTCTTTTACTGCAAGAGTTAAATGCACCTAACTACTTTGAAAGGGTGAGATGCAATCACTGACAAGTTCTTGTTCAGATTACAGGAACGAACTTGCTATAAGTTCGCTAAAATGAGGCCACAAAGAACTTGAGCAACATTTGGCCACACTGAAATGGATTCTTGTTTTACAAAGAAATCACTTTAAAATATGTTTACAAAGTTAATTGTGGTCTAGTGCGAAAACTCAGAATTAAACAATATAACAAGAAACACTAGTTTCCTGAATACTGCCAGTATATGTTGTTCTTGACATCAAAACAATTATTTTACAATACTATAAAGTGAGTGTGTGTGTGTGTGTGTGTATTTTATTGTTACCAATTTAAAGGCAACACTGATCTGATAATACCGTAATACTGAAATAAACTTCCTAGGCTCTCTGTGGACTTACAGCAGGCAATATCAGTCAGGGAACAGTGGACCGATGGCACCCACAGGTTGGAGGATCCTGTGTCAAACACCACAGTGAAGGTCTGGACAGGAGTGCCAAGACCGATCTCTCCATAGTACTGAGCCTGAAAACAAAAACCCTCAAATCATTCAAAATTCAACGCCACAACAGACTTTAGTATAACAAACATTTTCACACAAGCTCAGAATTACTAGGTCTTTAGAAAAAATAATAATGCATGCAAATAGTGCCTGTTATGGAGATTTCACTGTGAACTCAATCTCAGAGTTAAAAAATTTTTTAAATGCAATAAATGTCACAAGGTTAATTCCTAACTTAATATCCTATTTTTACAAAGTTACTGATATTCCAATTTATCACAAACGCCAACCAACATTTTAAAAAAAATTAAAGGCAACACTGATCTGATAATACCGTAATACTGAAATAAACTTCCTAGGCTCTCTGTGGACTTACAGCAGGCAATATCAGTCAGGGAACAGTGGACCGATGGCACCCACAGGTTGGAGGATCCTGTGTCAAACACCACAGTGAAGGTCTGGACAGGAGTGCCAAGACCGATCTCTCCATAGTACTGAGCCTGAAAACAAAAACCCTCAAATCATTCAAAATTCAACGCCACAACAGACTTTAGTATAACAAACATTTTCACACAACCTCAGAATTACTAGGTCTTTAGAAAAAATAATAATGCATGCAAATAGTGCCTGTTATGGAGATTTCACTGTGAACTCAATCTCAGAGTTAAAAATTTTTTTAAATGCAATAAATGTCACAAGGTTAATTCCTAACTTAATATCCTATTTTTACAAAGTTACTGATATTCCAATTTATCACAAACGCCAACCAACATTTTTTTAAAAATGTAAAAGATTACCAAAAAAAGGAAAGAAATAAAATAAGAAATTTAGGACAAAACCTCTTCTTGAATCATAATGTATATCATGCAAAAATTAATGTAATCTTTGACACTAAAGAACTTGCATCAATTACCTAAGCTTGTTACAATATCAGCTGCTTATTGCCAAAGAGGATTGTTGTGGCCTACTATGGTAGATGCATTTTGTTTGAGAAGCATGACAAATAATCTCATGACCAGCTGTCTGACACAGTCAAACACACCATCATGCTGTCCATTACAGCTTATGACAGGAAATTTACCTTTTTTTTTTTTGCTGAATAAAGACAGAACAGGTTTCAAGTTCACTTTTTCCTACTGTCAGTCACATTTCAACTGACATAGTGGAATTTATTAATCATATGACACGATTAAACAAAAGGACTGTAGGTTAAACTATAACAACTGCTTGTCCTCATTTTTGCAACTTCCTGGATGTACAGTTTGTGCAATCTCTGCAGTCAGAAAGAGCGCAGACATTCACATGCCTCTGATAGCAAATTAACAGATTTACAATACCACCACACACAAATTAGTGATCTTCTGAAAAAAAAAAAAAAAAAACCTGGCCAACTAGTGACGTTTGGTAAATGATTAGGGGCTATTTATTGTGATTAAATTTGCAAGATTAATGTGGATTCATGCACAAGAACACAAACAGCTCATCACGCTACATAAGAAATGCCATTAACAAGCAGTACTCACATCAAGGTAGTTCTTGAGGATTTCTGGAGTAGGACCATTACTTGCTGGGAATCCCAGGTTGTATTTCAAGGGTGCAGAACCTGCCACAAGCTCCTCTATAGCTCTGCCAGAGTCACTCAGTGTCCGTCTGATGGAACGAAACTTCTTTAAAGGAATCCTGGAGAGAAACAGACACAGAAACATCAACAAAGTGTGCACAGTTCAGTTATCTTGCAGGCATAACCACATCACCTGCAGCAAACTACAAACATTCTCATGCTAAAAGCAAGCCAAGGCTCCTTTCCACCCTCTTCATCATGCCGAACTCAAGTTTTTAGATAATGTAATACTCAAGTATTTATAGATAATGCAATGTCATTTCATTTGAAATGGGATGGAAAAAGGCTAAACAATGTAAGCTGGGTAAAAACTTTGCCAATTGCTCTCTATGCATTCAATGCAGAGATAAATAAGTTCTTTAAATAAATGACTTGATTTAATTACTCATGTGATGCAGTAAAATCAGCTGTTTTGGACTTTGATTGGGTGGTGAGTCAAATTGAATCTCAGTTGGTGTCACTTTCAATCAGGTCCTTTTCTAACATTCAAAACAAGAACAAAACAAAGGGCTTCCACCCTAAGGACTAAAATCAAGTGATTAATGATCATGTGTAACTGATATATACACATTATCCACGTGTTTTTGAGCCAGCTGGGGTGAGATCTATCAGCGTAAGTGCACTAAATTGGATTTCTAAAGGCTGAATTTTAAAGGGCCCTTCATACTGATCTATAAACAGATCTTAGTTTCTGCTGAGTCACAAACGATCAGTCTCTTTGTCTAGTGGGAGACCTACAACAATCCCTGGGTGCTTTACAATCGTTCACACAAGGGCTGTGTCTCAAAACCTGCTGAGCTTCCTACCTAGGGAGCGTTTTTAAACATTTACAATAGTATAATGGTAGAAAAGTTTTCAGAGACAACTATTGTTTGTTAAATTACAGGATAAAATAATATAAAAACAGACTAGACCCAGTGAAAGAACAACAAAGAGCACACTGCGTGGTTTAGCTATAATGATCGGATTGTGTCGCCGTTGTTGTTATTGTTAAGTTTGTTTGTTCGACCTTACCGAACAAACGCGTCGGTCGTCCACAAAAAGGCAGCAGCTAGCAGCAGACAGGCGATTCTCATGTTGGCGAGCCGTCAGGACCTGTTAAAGCATCTGAGGAGGAGTAGTATCGATGTGTTGAGAGAGTGTTGTTGTGTGTGTGTGATCTATTATGTAGGACAAACGGCTTGCGATAGCAGTCAGCTGACGAGATAGTGCTGCCGAGCAATTTTTGCTCACAGTCATGTGATGGTGCTTTGAAGAGCGTCACGGCTGCGCTGGCTGCGCAATTAGACGTTGAATAAAGGTTCTGAAGAAATGCTTAATAGATTAAGGGCGTCAAAGGGTGATTAATCTCATCACTTTGTGTATGTGTTAAATGTAATTAAATAAAATAACATTTGAATTTAATCGAAATGTTAAATATATGTAATATAAATAAATATATGAACCAACTAAATATCTAAATATATGTAGGTTATATTAATACACATGGCTAAATACATCTAAAATATGCATATATCTGTTAAAGATCCAGCTGGAATGAAATGGTGCTGACTTGGTTGACACTGGTCCTGATCATTTTAATTCGGATTTCCCCTATAAATTTAGTCATACAATTTGCATACATATTTGCATAAACTAAAACTATGGAGGACTAGGAGTGACACTTAAAATAAAAAATAAAGGAATAAGTTATCAGTTTAGTAATTCAAACATAAAAATGTAATCCCTTTTAGATGGGCTAATTAATAGACATAGAACAGTTTAATTAGTGTATTTTAATATTTATTATATAATATTACATATTATGTAATATATTGTTTTAAATATGTTTTGATTTAACTACATTAATTTTTTTAACATTAAATTTAAAACATTAAATTTAAATTTAAATTTAAAACATTATTAAATAAACAGCCAATTTTGAATGTCAGTTTATTTTCCGATTTAAAAATGATTTATTGTTTTATTTAACTACATATTATAACATTAATTAAATAAAAATAATGTAAATGTCTATTAATTTGTCCATTTAAAAGTGATTTATTTATTTCCATTTTATGTTTGAATTATTAAATTGATAAATAACAATAAATATTGAAAATAAAATCCAAACAGATATAAACTTAGATCTTTTATATACTTATACAGTTGAAAAATCTATTGAAAATGTACTTCTAACTAATAAGTGTATAGGAGAATAATAGGCTGCTGTCGTTTCCTCGTGGCCTACTTTTACGCAGTTCATTAAAACGCTAAACAGAGAAATGCGTGCATGATTTATCACTGTTTCCCTTATAATAACCTACTAAGGACGGATAATTTCCTACATCTTATTTATTTATTTAAACATGTAAATAAATAAACTATAAGCTATAAATTACATGCGACTTCGCCGTTTTACCACTGGATGTCAGTGTGATCTCGATAATGTTCTCATTGCAGTCTGAGAACGTGATGAGGGACTGTGTCAGCACAGCAGAATCTACACATTTCTACAAGTTTGTGTTCTTATCTTGCTCAGCATAACTGAATGCTGAAATATAAAACCAAATGCCCCTATTCACTTTTCACGTCCCCAACATGAGTATCCTGAAGTAACAATGTAGCACTCTTTCCAGTTAATTGCAACCACTGGAATAACACTATTTATCATAACTCAGTCTATTACATAAGCTTTCTAGACACAATATCTTTAAATCTATTACTAAATGTTTACATTTAGTAGCTGCATTTAGTAGCTGGGTTCTTGGGTTACATTTTTATTTCCCACAAGCTATGATTTACAGACACCTACTTTATGAGCAATAATGCTACATTTTACAGATAAGCATTCAGAATAACTTGGAGGGATTCATATTATGTGAATTGTGTTAACTTTGGTTGTTTTTGCATTCCAACATTATGAATCTCATGTCAGCTGATTTTCAAACTGACCTTGAGTAAAAACACCAACATCAAAACATAAACAACATAAAACTAATTAAATGTATAAAAGGTCATTTTGTTGGAGGGTATTTATTTATTTTTATTGGCATTTTGATTAATGACAGTATAAATGGCCACAGTTTAGTTCGTCACAGGATACTTTTTGTAAACATTTATTGATCCAAATAATGGGCAACTCCTTAAAAGTATTCATAGAGACAGTTTCCGAGTAACTGATTTTTATTTTTCCTAGTTGCCTTTGTTAATGTTAATTGTGCATGAAATCTGTTTACATGTAGCTAGCAGATCTCTTTATGTCAGCTGTAGGTAAGTGGGTGTTTCTGGGCGGTTCATGTTAAAAATAACACTCTAATGGACCGAGTGTCACATGCGTACTTTGACCTGTAATGAAGTCTGAATGATTCTGTCAGTCTGTTTAAGTGTTTTACTGTGTACTGTGTAACTATCATGTGCATTTCAGTGCTGAAATGAATGAGGGGGGTGATAGCATTTTGTTCACATGAGTTTATGTTTATTTGACAACTGAGCTGCATAATTTCAAACAGCAAATGTGTAAAGCATTAAGGAAATGTGCAGCAGTCGTTCAGTTTATCCTTTAAAAAATCCATAGATTTCTTCTACAACATGAACAATAAACATACAGCATATTCACAAACTATATACATCCACATGCCACTGTTTAGGCAAATGACAGTTGAGGCAAAGACACTATAGGGCCTATGAAATGTGTTACAATGCAGAAATAAATGGCAGCTGGTACATCACTGTTCCTATGCATTCATAAACCCAGGTCTAAAAAATAAACGCATTCAATAAAATTCCATGATCTCATTAAAATCCATCCAATCTAAAAGGTCCGTTTACATGTTTATTCATGTCATGTTTTACAGTGCTCCACAACATTTGTACAATACACAACATGACCCAAACCCATACAGCTTTTTGAGGTCATGAATAGTGACAAAGTTTCAGAAAAGGCAAAACACATTTGATATAATCACATCTCTTTAAAGGTTTTACCTTACATAATTTTCAACAGCTGTCTCAGACTAAAATGAGCCAGCTCACATGTTTGAATATGCCAGCTCAAGAATATTATGATGCCATACATTTATAGATAACATATATTCCAACACCTGCCTTGTATTTAAGAAGACTTCCTTAAGAAAAAACATATCATAGTTTGAGTTCAAAGGGCATTGGCTTAAAAACAAAGAGTGAGGATTGTGTTAGGAAACTGAGAAGGCAAGAAAAAGTGCACTTTACCTCTGGATTAAATAACTACTTTTATCAGAATATATACAGTACAAACTTTTATATCTACCAAAAGAACACAGATTACATTCAATATCAAAGTTCCATAAGGTGCTATTATACCTTGCACACTTTTGCTAGAGGTGACACAGGGCAATGATGTCAGATTGTTGGCAAAGCACTCTCAGTGATGACTGACAGGTGATTGGTCCTGTCATTCTGATCTGGAGTGTTGATTTCCTTCACAAGAGATTCAGACTAATTGTTCGGGAGAGGGAGAGAGAGACGGGGACTGCTGTAACATTACATCAGAGGGTTGTGGCTCGCACCATTTGTCCAATTAAAATCACTTGAAACATTTAGTCAACACCCCTACCAGAGGAGCATCTCTAAGAAATGAGTCCTGGCCCAAACACTACGGTATGTTGAGGTATGTAGGTAACTCTTTCAAGCACTGAACTTTGAAAAGAGCAAAATACAACCGAAATCCAGTTGTACTATAATAGAAAGTTATATATCTGACAAATACTGCAGCAGTCACACCAGCCTGCTTGAGGTCAGTATCAAACATCACATCCAAGAGTCCAATATGTGACTTCCAAATCTTTGAAAGGAACGTTCCGCTAGGACAAGCGCCGTTCTTTAGCTTAAAGAAGATTAATATGTAGATTATGTACTTCACTAAACTAAGTTTCTTCATCAAAAATAAAAAAGACAACTACAACAGAACCCCCCCCCAGAGCAAAGTCTGAGATTTCACACATTTTCAGTGAGTACTAATATGCCATTGGATGGCGAGACATAAAGAACGTAAAAGTTGCCGACAATTGGATTTTCATTCAAATATCTCAAGGAATCAGTGCAAAAGGCACTGGCTGTTACAATGTCCCCCATTCTCCCCTAAAAAAATGATAAACCAATTTGTTTTGAAATTTTGAGTCCTCATAATAATAATGTTAAAAAAAAAAAAAAAAAACAGCCTTTGCTTGGAAATCCATAGAAACACTATAGTAAATACTCAATGACAATTAAATTAAGATAAACAAGGTCAAAAGATCAGCTTTATGTACCATCATTTTCATTTCTTTGGGGCTGATGAATGGCGACACTCTTTGAGCCATGATGATCCCCAGACACAGGAGAGGCCAGGTCGGCCTCGTTGGACAGGTCACCATCGGGAGATGGCGGCGCGTCATCTTTTAAGGATGCTGCATTAAATCCAGAGGTTTTATCGGCGGGTGCACTGGGGAAAGCGATGGCAGCAGCAGCTGCGGCTGCAGCGGAGGTGTGTGTGGGAATCCCGGGGTAAAGCCACGGGAACGGGGTGGTCAGCGCCGCCGCCGCTGCTGGATACACCAACTTCTCCAAGTGACTCTTATCAAACAAATGCATGTACGATGCTGCAGACGGGTTTATAAAGTAAAACGGCATGCAAAAAGGAGTTTGTTGTCCACCAACACCCGTCATTCCAATTAAAGAGTTCATTAACGCCATGTCCGGCCAGGTATTGGTGGAATCTGACGTACCGTTCGCAGACCAGTTCATTTTGGCTTTTTTGGTGACACGTTCATCTCCGAACTCCTGCTTGATCTTTACTCCTTTGGCCGTGTCACATCCTTTCTCGCATTTGCCATCGCCTTTCTCTGCCTCTCCTCCGTATCCGCTGTCGGTGTCCGTGTCGTTCTCGTTAAGCTCGAGGTTCTGAGTCCTCTGGATGACAGGTACACAGTTGGCTTGAGTATCTGTCTGCGCGTCCCGCTCTGGAGCGTCGTCACCTGGCAACGGCTGCTGCAGGATCCCTGCGCCCGGCTGGAACGGCACGGAAACTTTGTGTAAGTGGTTAATGAGTCGCGTGCACATCTGCTCGCGCGCCGGCCAGTTCTCCACCTTGTTCAGATACTGCAGGACTTCTTTGGCACATGCTTCAAAGCCTGAGTGAAACGTGTCTAAGTCAGCCTGGAGGGAGGACTTCAACGATCGCTCACCTTTCATAAAATAGAGACAAAAAGTCCTGTCATTAAAAAACAGACAAATAAACAGACAGACAGACGCTAGATAGATAGATAGATAGATAGATGATAGATGGATAGATAGATAGATAGATAGATGATAGATGGATAGATAGATAATTAATAATAAATCTAGACAGATATAAATATATAAATACATGCAACAAAAAAGTGATCTATAAAAACACTTAACATATATAAGCAATAAGCATAACTGATATAAAAAGTATATGCATAATTGCAGCTATATGTGCATCTATTTTTGTTAAAGTACTGTACTTTGATCTCCATTTACTGTTTTACTTGATGTGGTATTGATGTTTCTCTGATTGCATTGTGTGGGTTGCACATTATGTAATTTACCGTTCTGCAAAGCGATGATCTTCTGGTGCTGTTGCTCTGTGACAGCTGTCAAAGCGTTCAAATGCTTCAGCGTCAACTCAAGAACTACCGCTTTTTCCAAGTGACCAAGTGTCTGTAAGACAATACGAACATTTATCGGATTTGCCTACTTTCTTGCTTTCCTTATGCGGGTGAGCTAAAATTACAAAACACATTTTAACAAGACCAAACACAATTTAGTTGATTTAAGTTACCGTAAGTTTCAGATGTTCAGGTAATAAATCTTTCAGCTGCCCAATACATTCATTTATTCGGTCCCTCCTCTTTTTCTCGATCAGTCTGTGTGGTAACTTATACGCGTCCTGCGAATAAGAAGCATTAGCCATTGCAAAAAGTTCTTTAAGTAATAATTATCACTCGGATTATTAAAAACGAGCGACACAAAGTGTTACGTGAACTTGACGGACATCACGTTTCCATCGCGGGTCCACAGTTTTTGCTTACCTTTCCTTCCTCTCTCTTCACAGCTCTTTTGGATTTGCACATGTAGAGAGACGAATATTCAACCCTAAAAAAAAAAAAAACACATTTTAAAGAAGCAAATCTATTAATTTCGCCACCAACCTCACACATAAAAAAAAAAAAAAAAACCTTACATTTGTTGAGTTGATTAAAAACCAAAACAACAGAACATAAAAATTACCCCAAGAAATCCGCGTGATCCAGGAACTGTCTGCCTTGCATTCTCGGTATTCTTTCATCCATAACTTTGTCCCACTTTCTTGTGCACTTCTTTTAAAATCAGGTTTCGTTAATCCAGTCGGCTACCAGCGGAGCGGCAGTGCGGTGTGTCCGGTATCGCGCAGCACCTCTGAATGACGATGTGTGCGCGCGCTCGTCTGAGCTGCCACTTTGCCCAGATTACCGCGCACGCGCGCCTTCACAGGAACCGCGCGCTGACTCACGTGTAAACTGCAGCAGCTTTAGAATCCGGGTATTAAATGGGCTTGAAAATTGACAGTTTATTGCTGAAGAGACGCTGAAAAATAAAACCACAGCATATTGCTCAGACGCATTCAAATATTTGTATTTGAGGTCTCAAGCATAAACTACCATCTACACATCTAAATGTAAAATACCAAGATACTTATTATATTATTTACAACATTTATTATAAATGAAGATATATCTTAGACATGTAATTATTTTATATAAAATCAGTTAGAATTATTATAGTCTAAACTTACGTAAAATGAAAACTTTTTGGCATTAAAAAACATTAGCCTATTTTATGTTTTATTTTCTTTCCAGTTTGGGACTTCC
Organism: Sinocyclocheilus rhinocerous; assembly: GCF_001515625.1. Classification (NCBI taxonomy): domain Eukaryota; kingdom Metazoa; phylum Chordata; class Actinopteri; order Cypriniformes; family Cyprinidae; genus Sinocyclocheilus; species Sinocyclocheilus rhinocerous. The sequence continues at coordinate 476,818 of NW_015624297.1, read as the reverse complement.
GTAAAGGTCTGCATACTAAGTAGGCCTAAACAAAGATTTAAAGACGCATGTATTAACTTGGCTAAATGCATTTTCAAAATCATGCTTTTATATATTTATCATGTTTACCAAATATAACTATCACTATTTGTCTAGGCTGATAATTCATATCTTTGGGGATAAACATAATTATGCTTCATGTCAAAAATATTACTATTAATATTATAAATTATTATTTTATTAATATTTTATTATTAGTTGCAATCATATTTTAGTCATCTCTAAATATTTGATTGTACTTGCAGTGTTCACATTTCCTCAATATATTTTGAAATACATATTTTTAAAGATTTGCAAATAGATTGCCTGCTATATTTTAACTGAAATGAACTGTATCCATTTTTTATATATCAACAAACTGCTAAGAAAATATTTGTGATCAATATTTTATGACAAATCATTTATTTGCAGCTTTATAATGTGAACTTTTCTGAAGTTCTGTGCAGCATGTTTAGCTTGAACTAACATCTAGATGTACTGAGATTGCTTTGCCTATACGTGCCATCTGAAATGAGGTGTGACATAACATACAACAGCACATAGAATAAGCTCTCAATATAGTCTGGCTGAAAATAGACCACATTCTGTCAATATCCAGCCTTCAGAAGACTTTAGCAGATGAAACCATTATAAGATTATAAATCAGAATTTTTCCAGTATATAAAGAAATGTAAAAATGAATAGAGTTTTACAAAAGGTCTGGGTGAATACAGACATATTCATTATAAGAAACAAGGCCTGCATATAGTTAGAGATTCTCCATAATTAACACAAAGTAAAATGAACACGTAGCATATCTGCACTCTCACATAATATTCATAAGAGATTAACTGTAACCCGCTCACATGCCCGCGGGTCACGTAACTTCATCGAAATCATGTGACTGACTCCAGGCTGTTATGAATAGATTGCACAGTGTGTTGCAGGAGGTGCAGGACTCAAGCACTCTCCCACATGTTTGCCAGAGACAAGAATTGTTTCTGCTCCATAAGATCCCTGTTTCCTGTTTAGTTTCAGGGAGACTAGAAGCTGTCGTGTGTTGGAGTCCCCCTTTATGTCTTCCCTCCCCTTTTCAACCCTCTCTCCTTTCCGTCTCCTCTTCTGTGCTCTATATGTGGCTCTTGTGGAATCTGCTCCAAATGTTTTCCATATTAGTTCAGAGTCCTTTCTGATTCCGAATAGCAGGGATCGCATAGGTAGAGAAGCCTCCAGTGAGGAGGGAGGGCAAGGGAGCAGTCCAGCTATAGAGCGCAAAAGAAACGGCAGACGAGAAAGAAAAGGAAGGACAAACAGATAGAGGGCGAGTACAAGAACGTCCAGTCGGCCTCAAAGGAAGATTAAGAACCTCCGCACGAGACAGGAGGAATTATGGGGTCGGGGACGAGTCCGATGGGGTCGGCTGGAGGAGGCAACGCAACCGCTGGCAAGGAGAAGAAGGGACAAGCAGAAACTGGAGGCCAAGTGCTGGAGGAAGCCCAAAAATGTTGTGGCTGCCGCTTTCCTTTGCTGGTCGCTCTGTTACAGCTTCTGCTGGGCATCGCAGTAGCTGCTGTGGCCTTCCTAATGGTTGCCATTAGCTCCTCTCTGCTGGCCAGGGAGACGCCCCATTGGGCCGGCATCATTGTAAGCTTCCTTTTGCTCTTCATCAACCTCTCCCTCAACTCCCAGCATGCCTTGTTTACTCTTTCGGGGCCATGCATGAGGCCGTCTCATATCAGATCCATTGGCCACAATGCCATACTGTACAGAAGCATACATAAACAATGTTACAGAGAGCATGTATGCATGTCCAAAATAACATGAGAACAATGAATACATTCATAAACAGAATCACGAGTTTTAAAGCTGATATAAGATTGACCACTGAGAGTGTCATGTTGCGAGAAATCTGGAAAAGAGTACAAGCTCATATGCTTATCAGTGGATTTTGCTTGTTCAGCAGTGATTTACAGAGTATCCGTGCTTCTTGCCTTTGCTCAGAGAAGTATCTATTCACAGAAGCCTATAGCAAAAAATCGATGTAAAGTTTAAAAACAACCCATGTTACTTAGATAAAAATGACACTAAAAATGCTACAGCTGTATGTCTGTTTGAGAATCACAGGAGAGTTGGATCAAACTGTAACTTTATAAATAGAAAACAAATCTTCAAAAGATGCAAAGCAATCCCTCTGTGCAGACATGCATGTCCAGTCACGTAGGCCATATGACAATATAACAGGACTGAATCATACAGGGAGATAACATTGCAATTGCATTCTGTTTTTTTTTTCTATGTACTTATAGAAAGTACATTACTTAAAGCTGCAGTAACTTTTGGCGCTCTAGAGGTTAATAAACAGAACGGCGTGCGTCTTGCGGAAGAACATTGTAGCCGGAGCTACTTCTCTCTGTTTATGTCTATGACGAATCACGCAGGTACTGGGCTGCAGCGGTACCTACCCGAACCAGTCTAAAATAGTCCGAATATAAACACTTATTATAGGTGTACCGTAGTGATTCAGGAGGACAGGCCAAAAACACGGTTTGGAAAATGGATTCATGGTATACTCGCTTATTATATAAATTTTGAACGCAAAAAAAGTTACGGACTGCAGATTTAACCCTTTTAAAACATTAAAAAAAATTCTTGTAAATCTCCAAATCTTGGATTCAATCTTTTCTTTTCTTTTGCACAGGTTTTGTATTTCTTTTTGGAACAGATTGGTAGTAGGCCTCATTGATCTGAGCTTATGCACCTCAGTTTTTGAGTGAACATTGCACAAATTATCCACAAATAATTTTAAATTTGTATTTATTTATTGTTTAAAAACATAACATCATGCATAAGCTCAGATCAATGAGGCCTATGGTCAATCACTTAGAAAAAGAAATACAAATACCTGTGATAATTAAAAGAACACAAGTTGATAAAAAAAGAGAATTTGTATATAATATTGCTCAACAATCTTGTCTGATCTCGATAATACAGTATTTTATCTATGTAACTTTTTCAAAACTTTTGAACAAGACTGTGTCAAGCGAAGATTTAGAGTTTGTACTTATTAACATAAGTAAATGTTGAAATAATAACCATGCTTCAGAAATATTTTTAATTGTTAGTTCATGGCAACTAAAGTAGTTAAATAATGTTAACAATATAACTTTATTTTAAAATGTTACAAAATTGGCTTTCTTTTTAAACATTACATTTGAATTTCTTTACATTTGTAATTAAAATCGCAGTTTTGAATACTGTTTGCTACCTCCATTCAACAAGATTTAAAAAGCATTCTTTGTTTAATTCTGAATGCCACACAAAAGCCAATATATAACTGTTTCATTGTGTAAAACATTAGCTATTGTGGCAATAAAACATAAAGTAATGTCTTTATGAGATTGCTGTGTTGGATACACTCATTCAAATTCATGGACGCACATACTGGAGTGATAAGGCAGATCAGAGAGCATCTCAAGTTCAGGCCTCACGAGACCAGTGCTGCTGTTCCTAGAGAAAAACACTGAGGTCACCAAGACTTCTCTGCCTCAGAACCTGGGAAAAACAATCAAATTAGATAGCACACGCTAGTCACAAGACTCCAATCATGCTGAGAAAGAGAGCGGGGAAAATAGAGAGAGAAGAAAAGAGTGAGATAAAAAGCGTGAGAGATAAAGATATCTCGTAAGGGTGGGGGGGTCAAGCTATTCAATTTGCAACGGCAGTCAATATATTATCAGATGACAACTCAATGCAGAGTTGCACAATGCTGATTACAATACAAGGGTTATGGTTGGCTCATAACAAGTCTGGCAGACATAGAGAACTTAGGTCTGCTGCACTGCAAATAAGATTAGAGCAACCCAGTACACTGGTATGTGTTCATGACAACAATGGCAACATTTTCAACAACAGACTCTGAGATGCACATGATCACGGTGATGATCACCCTCCAAACAGCCTAATAAAACTTGATGAGCATATGATTAGTTTATATATTGTACATTTGGGGTCTAAATGACAACAGGTCTATAGATTGCTGCAGGGATGGCATATTTTTGTAGGGCAAAACTTAAAGTTAGCATTTTAGCGGGTTTTTGGCTAAATGCCTAAAATAAGGTCAAGCTCAAGATATTTTCATGTTTTATTCTATGACATAAAATATTTAAGTAATACCCCTTTGTGATTTTTTTTAAAGCTTTAATTTGTCTTGAAAAAGGCAATTGCTGACAAGTGGCTAAATGGGAACAGGAAACAGGAAAACTCATCTACTCACTAGTCCACTTTTACAGTCTTATTTGGTTTATAATCACACTTTTCTGAGAATATGTTTTTTTTAAATAAAGACTGAAAGAGTCATGCAACCAAGGTGTAGTTGTTTATAGCCAACTGGCTTTTTGCGATTGTATTTAGGCTTCAAAAGTTTTATATGCATGATAAAAGATTATCATGATGAACAAAACATGTGAGAATCATAAATATTTGTTTGTCACAGAGCTTATTTTCTGCAATAATCCAAAAGCCAATGGAAGAATCATATCGGGTTTTTGTTGAGGGAACCAGGGTGGTGCTAATTTCCGTGTTGGCCTACAAAAATATGTCATCACTGCAGCACTCTATAAAAATACTCTGTTTTGCAGATGATTGTGGTGTCTCTGCTGGGATTCGTCCTCTTCTGCATCACCAGAGTGCCTGATGAGAGAGCGTCGGCTCAATTTATTGTAAAGGTAAAAAAATAAATAAGTGCAGTTTTTGGATGTCCTGAGAATTACAATTGCACCTCATATGTAAATGCTTTTCAAATGGACTTTAAAACATGTAGAGGTGCAACTTAGCTCTGAGAGCAGGGGACTTCTATGGTAAAAATGTAGTAGGTATCCAGCAACAGGCCTAGAAATATACAATTCTTTTTAAAGAACAATTCATCCAGAAATTAAAATTATGTCACCATAATGATCATTTACTCACCCCATATCATTCCAACCCACTATTATTATATTTCGTCCATGCAACACATAAGGATATGAAATGTGGAATGTCCATGCAGCTCTTTTTGCCATTCAACAAAAGTGGAAAGTGATTTAAATGTCTCCAAAAATCATAAAAGTAGCCCATATTACTTAATCTATATTCCAAGTCTTCTGAATGAATTAGCGATGTTCTTTCGAGTCAGTTGTTTTCAATGACTCGGATGAAGTGGTTTGTGGATTTTTTCCCCCACAATTTGGTTCTGGTGGTTCTCCAGTAAACAACTCACCTACTCACTGAACTGAGATGATGTTCGAATGGATTTATTAAATGAGTGAGCTGATAATAAGAGTGAATCTGGGATTTATGTTGTGATTTATCTTAAGTAGAATCTTGACTTGAATCGACACCTTTATTAAGAAAATGTAAGTGGAAAAATAGCTAATTGGAACTTCTTCGTTCTTGTCAAGCTCATTGGAACGATTTAATTTAAGTATGGCTGTGTACAAAATGGTGTGAGTGTGCTAATGACAAAATCAAAATTTTCAGGTCAACTGTTCCTTTAATTAGGCATATTTTTAATATTTAATGGACCATTGACATTTCTGAGTCATCAAGTCAGAACATTGAGCTGGTTTTAAATGAACAAGAATAGGCATTTTAGTCTATTTAAATCTGATTTCCATTGCCTTGCCTTAATTATCACAAATGACTGTAACCCCTCTCTCACTTCTGCCCAGCTCCTGTACTTCTTCCTGTGCACGATGGGGCTGGTCATTTCCGCAGTGGTCATTGCCTTCCAGTGCTACCATTATGCCCTGACTAACAGCTACAGCTGCAAGGAAATGGGGGAGTATTGTTTGTGCACTCTGGACCCTGAGGATCCCATCGCCCGCACTTTCACCTACAGCGGCGTGACAGACTGCAGTGCAATCGTAAGCACTCTACCCATGTATTACCTTCTGCAGATGGTGCTGAACCTGGCTCAGGCTATCGTCTGCCTGGTGGGGGCCTTCCTCATGTGGAAGCACAGGTACCAGGTGTTTTTCGCTGGGCTACAGACGGGATCTCCTTCTACCCACAATTGGCAGAAAGTTTAGGGCACTGAGAGATTTCTCTGGAGAAGTAAACATGCGGAGCGTGGGTGTGTTTGTGCCTTTAGGGAAGAAACTGTTTGCTGCAGTGTCTGCCACACTGGGAGTTTTATGTCATGCAACCTTTTATCAAAGCAGTTAAATGAGTCTGTTTGTATTGCCATATTATAATATTTCAGGAAGTTTTATGCAATCTTTAGAGTTATTGTATTTTTCTATATTGGAAATTTTTGAAAATTTTCAACTTGTTGAGGTTAACTGTTTATTTTTACCACTGCCAAGGAAAGTATTTTTATCTATATAACCAGTAAGTGACAAAACGAGACCTGACATTTTAGGAAAATGAGCGACACAATCTGTTATTGTGGTTGTTACTGTTGTGATAATGGCATGCATAAAAACGTATTTAATTGGCAGTATGAAATTTTTCTTAGTCCAAAAAAAAAAAACACCTTAAAATGCAATTATTCACACATTAACCTTTACCTTTGACTCTTTTTCTAACTTCAGGTGCGTTTATTGTCCATTGTTTCTGAGACAAAATTCCTGGTGGTTAATTTACTGTTGATATATAAATATATATATACTGTATATATACATACATACATACAGATATAGATCTAGATATTTAGATGGTGACCGTGATTTCTCCAAGTACAACATGTTCCTGGATCAACATCCTTGTTGATCCTGGAACAACATTCCAATTAACCAATCAGAATTGAGGGATAACTTTTCAGGAAATATCTGTTTTAGGCTTACGATCAGGGTTAGGTGCTTCTACACCCTTGTAAATGAGCACTGAGCAATGAGCATGATCATTTCACACTGATTTTAGGAATAAATTATGGGTAGGTTTAGGGGTAGGGATTGGGTTTAGTCTATATTTTTGGACAGTAATGTTGATCCAGGATCAACAAAAGATGTTGATCCAGGAACATGTCTTACTTGGCAAAATCACGGCGACCATATTTAGATATAATAGATATAAAGATATATAGGCATAAATTTTTACAAATAAAATACAGTTTATCCTGTTAGTAAAATATTGGTTTATAACTATCTGTTAGATTTATTTATAATTTCTAGTCTTTTAATAAGTCACATTAAACACTATGAGAATACACAGGAGCAACAGTCTTTAACATTTCTTAGATGAAATGTGATTTCTAAAATATAACATATCAAATCATTGAATACAGTACTGCTTTACCTGAAGAACTGTCTAGAGCACTTCAAAACAAAAGCACTGTGTACACAGCAGCCAGAAATAATAGGAGTGTCCAGTGACGAGGCTGGACGGGTTTGTGGACTGAAGTCCCAGTTCATAAAGCCAGTGAACAGCAGTCAGTCAGTCAGGGACTGGGGGGGTTCAAAGGGGTACTTAGACAAACAGCAGGTCACTGCCTCCACTTTCATGCAATGGAAGGGCAGATGTTTTTTAATCTTTTTTTATTTTACATAGGTCTATTGCATATTTTATATTTGTGGCCAGGTGAAAAATTGAGCGAATGTAAAGCCTGACAATCAAACCAAAAAGCTGTGTTTTTCATCATTAAGTCCTCGTCAATGAAGCTTGTAAACCAAATGAAAAAGACTGAGTGATTTGAACACTGCCAACAGGAAGAGAGCTGCCTGAGGTGTTAAAAGAGTCTGTTGCTTTAAAGAGACCTACGGTCTGGTGTTTGGAAGAGATGCAACATGATGCTTCAGCACAGAAAAAACAACCATAAATGTAAGCTTTGTATGACTCATCTTTCCTTTAAGCTGATTTCTAATAAAAGGCATTTACATAACCCTCTCTCATTCATCATTCAACTGCATGTCCTTTCAAAATTATTAACTGAATTTCATACTTATGTATTTCTCATGTTGTCAAGCAAACTGAAATATGCCATCTTTGGATCACATCCCCAATGATGTGCATGTAATCTAATAATAATAATAATATACTAATATATTAAATGTATTTTTTATTTATATAATTTATATGAACATAAATGAATAATTGTTAACAATTGCTAACAACAAAGGACTATTAAAAAAAAAATTACAATAAGTTTTGCTCATTTTTTAAATAAAAATTAAGTTTATTGTATGTGAATAATACTGTACACCACCATTCAAAAGGTTGAATTAATCAAAAATACAGTAAAAACAGTAATATTGTGAAATATTAATATAATTCAAAATATCTGTTTTCTATTTGAATATATTTAAAAATATAATTTATTCCTGTGATGGCATAGGTGAATTTTCAGCAGCCATTACTCCAGTCTTCAGTGTCACATGATCCTACAGAAATTATTCTAATATGCTGATCAAGAAACATTTCTTATTATTATTAATGTTGAAAAAAAATGTATTAAGCATTATACTTTTTTCAGAATTCTTTATTGAGTATTATTATAAATATTATATTATATTATAAAATATTTACAGTCACTTTTGATCAATTTAATGCATCATTGCTGAATAAGAGTATTAATTTCTTTAAAAAAAAAAAATAAAAAAAAATGAACGGTAGTGTTTGTGAATCTGTAATGTGAATAGTGACCATGCATTCTGAAGCCCCAATCAGGTAAAAAATATTATAAAATTTGCATGATCATGGTTTTGTCATTTTTTTAACTTGACAGATATGGCCACCATTTACTTTCACTGTATGGACAAGAGCAGCGTGAACATTTTGATAAACATCTCCTTTTGGATTTCACAAAATAATGTCAAAGTGGTTTGGAATGACATCAGGATACATAAATGGCATCATTTAAATTTTGGGGTGAACTATTCCTGTAACAGAACCATATTCTTGTCTCCTCAGCCTCTGCAGCAGAACTTCAGCGAGTCACTCTGTACACTATTAGATTAAGCAGGAATGCTGAGTCAAATGAAAAATCCCCCTCTGATTTGCAGTGCTTTTGGGAAAGAGTGCAGCATGTGACAGATCTCATCTGCTCTCCGACCAACCAGCATGACAACAACACGCACAATCACATGCAGACCTATCACATGCAGAAAGAAGGAAGGGAGGGTGGTATATTTAGATTAATGAGTGTGTTTATGCAGGATGTTGTTCACTGTCTTGCCTGGTAAATATTTGACTTAATAACTGTGCACCTGCATGACTGAACTTTGAGAAAGACTGTGCGTGTTAAGGAAGGATCAAATATTATCACCATTAAAACCAATTCAAATATTGACATGCATGCTGAGGGGAGACTGAATTTATATGTACAATAAATCGCACGATAAAACGTCGAATAACTGCTATATCCATGACATTTGCTTCTATTTGATTGTTCCTGTTTCATGTTGAAAGACGTGCCTGCCGACAGATGAGCGATCAGTTAGTGAGAGTGGCAGTTATCCAACTAACTGTCTTCTCCTCCCTGATGGAGCATTCCAGACGTGCTGGACTTTCCCCTGCTTAGTGACAGCTGAGAGCTATAATGGAGCCGTCAGGGGCTAATTTTAACCCGTGCCAGAGTGAAGGCACGAGCAGATGTGAATCTTTGCACTCTCAAGTAACTAGGCAGGGTCCTGTACCCTAAAAACACCAGGCGTACTACAGGTTAAAGAAACAGTTCACCCCAAAATTTAATTTGCTGAAAATTTACTCACCCTCAGGTCATTCAAGATGTAAATGAGTTTGTTTCCTCATTGGAACAGATTTGGAGAAATTTAGCATTACATCACTTGCTCACCAGTGGATCCTCTGCAGTGAATGGGTGCCGTCAGAATGAGAGTCTAAACAGCTGATTGAAACATCACAATAACCCACAAGTAATCCACACGACTCCAGTCCATCAATTAACGTCTTGTGAAATGAAAACTAGGTCTGTTTGGATGGGCTCACGGATACTATTATAATGTTAGCAAAAAGACTTCTATTTTAAATAATTGCTGTTTGTTTCCACGAAAATATTAAGCAGCACAACTGTTTTAAACATTGATAATAACAAGAAATGTTGCTGGAGCACCAAATCGGCATATTAGAATGATTTCTGAAGGATCACATGACAATTAAAATTTTTTCTAGTATTCTCAATCAATATTACACCATAATGTTGGATGTCTGATTTAAATGCATTGTGAAAAACTGTAAAAACTGTTCTAGTACAGTGTTGAGTTGCCATGTCCATTAAAACAGCATTTGAGATCCACTTCTTGTGTGTGAATCTGAACTCTGTACACAGATCTGACAACAGATGTCAGCTATCAGTGCGGACACAACAAATTCATCATTTATAAAATGATCTTATCTTCAGATATTCTCGATCCTTGCATAGATACCTAAATATCCCAAAAATAATTGCTTCTACTATATCACATAATATTAACTCTCTAAACCTTAGTGTTTCTAAATGATTTAAAGAGTAGATAGTCAAACTAACCATTGTAATACCAAATATAAATTCTTTATTATTTTCTGTACAACTTTATATAAGGCAAGCACAAATATGCTAGTCACATCTCCAACATAAAATACACAATAAAAATGATCATCATTTAAGAGTTAAGACTAGCGTTTAGGTCTTCGTAGAAGGTGACGCAAACAGATTCCAACGGTCACGTGATTGTCTGATTATGAGATGAGAATGTTTTCCAGTCATTAAAGTAATGCTGAATTTGAATTATAAAAAAATTATTAAATTGTTTAGAGGTACTTTATCTCTCCAGTTATTCCAACACAGACTAAAGTCCACTTTGAATTACAGCAATACTCAAGTTATGGACAGGGTAATTAAAATGTGAGGGAGTTAATATTTGACGCTTAAAAAAAAAAAAAAAGGAGAGAAAAAAGGCAGACAGCCCGTCCAAAGACTGTCTGAGTCATCTGGCGTAAGCCCTCATATGTGTAGAGTTCATGATTTTCCAAGCAAACACACTCTGTATGTTTCCAAACGTCCTCCGTCTATAAGATCTAAACGAGGAAACACTTACAAAATGACGCTCAAGTCTGTAGGACTGTAGGATCTAACTGGACAACTGTCCTGTCATGATGTAAAGTGTGATATCACCATGAGTGTAGTGTAGTTCATGGTGTGAACATCAGCATCTGTGTGTGAAGAGCATCCTCAGTGTGCAGGGGGGATCTGATGGTTCATCTGTGATGGTCCCAGGAAGCCCAATCTCTGTTTATTCTTCCTTTGCTCTGTCATCTGTACACGTGCAGAAAAACACACACATAAAACAGGGAAGCCAATTCAGTTGCATCAAATTACAGCCTAAATAAAATTATCCTACAAGGCTATCAGCTCCAAAATAAATAAAAATAAATAAAATAAATAATAATATTTTAAAAGTAATTACAGTAAAAGAGTGTAAAAATGCTGCTAACTGCCAAAACTGGTTAATGTCATATTTACTTATTACATGAGTGAAAAATTTTAACAGATCTAATGAGATGTTTCATATAATTTTACAGTAAAATACTGTTTTGAGAAGTGAATAAGAACAAGTCAGCTTATAGCTTACAATGACGAAATGTAAGTTGACATTCCCAGAATTCTCTGTGTGCTAGCTCACATTTCATGGTTTTTCAATGAAATAACTGTTTCTTCTTAGTTCTTCTTTATCAGTTATGTACATTAGGGTTTTAAGATACATCTGATGTTGATGAATTAATGCTCACCGCATTATTTTAGTACCATGACAGGGTTTTATATTTATGTGTATGACACCATGCACCGCCTAAATAGAATTTATTTTTCATTGTATGCCATATCAGCATCAAAGGCTATATACATAGCAAACTCAAATGTAACCAGATTTAAAATAGTCTTAACCACAATAATTCAATGATTTCGCTAATTTAACACTTTGAGACAGAGCGGCATTTAATACACAGAGCCGTAGTTCACTGACACGCTACGAAAAATCGCGTTCATAATCGCAGGCGATTTGTCTGTGATTATGAACGCGGTTTTGCATAGCTTGTTCACAGATCACAGAACCGGCTTTACTGACCAGATGTGCATGACAATCACATGCGATTAATTGCACAGGCAATATATATATATATGCAATTGCATGCACTGTACATACTGTTGATATTCTAATACTTATAATTAATAACTTTACTTTGCGCTCGCATCATAATTTACTGTTTTCTGTTAAGTATTTTCTAATATACTGTATTATGTTTGTGTGTGTGCATATTTGGGTTTGCACTGCAAATATTGTTATTTGAATACTGTGATGTTCCTCATTTGCAAGTCACTCTGAATAAAATCGTTGTTAAATGCATGAATGCAAATGAACACACACACATCTGTCATCTGTACACGTGCAGAAAAACACACACACACACACACACACACACACACACACACAACAGGGAAGCCAATTTAGTTACATCTCAAAATTACAGCCTAAAAAAAAAAAAAACCCACAAGGCTATCAGCTTCATTTTTTAATAAGCAATTTTATCTGTAAAATACTGTAAAAACTGGTTAACGGTAAGTTTCCTTATTATATATGCTAAAAAAAGTTTACAGATCTAATGAGACATTTCATATAATTTTACAGTAAAATACTGTTTTGAGAAGTGAATAAGAACAAGTCAGCTTATAGCTTACAATGACGAAATGTAAGTTGACATTCCCAGAATTCTCTGTGTGCTAGCTCACATTTCATGGTTTTTCAATGAAATAACTGTTTCTTCTTAGTTCTTCTTTATCAGTTATGTACATTAGGGTTTTAAGATACATCTGATGTTGTTGAATTAATGCTCACCGCATTATTTTAGTACCATGACAGGGTTTTATATTTATGTGTATGACACCATGCACCGCCTAAATAGAATTTATTTTTCATTGTATGCCATATCAGCATCAAAGGCTATATACATAGCAAACTCAAATGTAACCAGATTTAAAATAGTCTTAACCACAATAATTCAATGATTTCGCTAATTTAACAATATTATTTTGACAAACCAACAAAAAATTGCTAAATGTATAAAAACAGCAATTATATACACAATCCTTCAATTTGACATTTGAAAAAAAATTCAAATATTTTCCCAGGAAAATTAAAAAAATGTTAATGTAATTTCTGAGTAAAAAAAAATTAGATTGAATCATGTGGCTTTCTCTCTACCACCTATGTTTGTAAGGTGGTTATCAGTATATTATAAATGTTTTAACTGTACATTTAGGATCAATCTGTAAATACTACCTTTTGTTTTACAGTAAAGTTCTGGTAACCAAAGCTGCCACTTTTTTACTGTAAATTTAACTGATCTTCTCACAGTGTACTTTCTGAAGATGCATTTACATTTACGGTTGTGCAGTGAAATTTTGTGGGCAATATCTAGTCATTCAATGGGAATCCACAGGGTTGGGAATTTTTGATTCAGGGTGAAAAAGTTCCTCGTGCAGATTTCATTCATTTTCAAGAATCCGCCATGTTGACCAACAGAAAGCTGCTTGGTTTGAAAGTGACTTCTGTGTAGACAATTGACCTTTTTTTGACAGTGAAATTTGCTAATATGACTGCACATTGACACAATCACTCAGTTCCAAAACTTCAAGCTGCCTCCAGATTGAGATGGCGCCGACGCTGATGGCAGAGGTTGTACTTCCTTCGCCAGCTGAGGAAGTTCAACCTGTCACAGGAGCTGCTGAAACAGTTCTACTCCGCCATCATTTAATCTGTCCTCTGCACTTCTATAACTGTCTGGTTCAGCTCAGCTACCAAATCTGACCTCAGAAGACTACAGAGGGTAGTCCGGACTGCTGAGTGAATCATTGGTACAACCCTCCCTTCTCTCCAAGAACTGTACTCATCCAGAGTGAGCAAAAGGGCTGGCAAAATCACTCTGGACCCCTCACATCCAGCACACTCCCTCTTTGAACTGTTGCCATCTGGTCGACGCTACAGTGCTCTGAGCACCAGAACGGCCAGACACAGGAACAGTTTCTTCCCTCAGGCCATCACAGGCACAGTTTCTTCCCTCAGGCCTCTCATGAACACTTGACAATAACTGTGGAACACACACTATTTATTCACTCATACACTTATTTATCTAACACACATACTCAGTCTATATTTCAATTTGCACATAATATACCTGTACATACAACTGTCTATTGTTCTATACCTGGACATACAATTGTCGATTGTCGATTTGTATATTTTTTATTCCTTATTTTACTTGTTCTATTTTTTTATTTTTTTTATTTCTTATTATCTGTGTTTTTTTGTTCTGTCACTGTCATTCTGTTACACTGTGGAAGCTTCTGTCACGAAAACAAATTCCTCGTATGTGTAAACATACCTGGCAATAAAGCTCATTCTGATTCTGATTCTGATAAGCAGCATTTTAGAGCGCACTCCCGACGTGAAGGCTGTTTCAAATAGATATTTTGAGAATTTTTTTAAATCCATATAATGGACGTCAATGACAACCAAAACTGTTTGGTAACCAACATTCTTCAAAATATCATATGTTCCACAGATGAAAAAAGTTTGGAACAACATGAGGATGACAGAATTTTCATTTTTGGCTGAACTATTGCTTTACAACATGGCGTCATTTGCACCAATATCAAAACGACCTCTTATTCCATGGGTCACTTTTTTACTTTCCCTAACACACTGGATTTGAACCAACGTGTATCTTTTTTTGACCTCATGGCCATTCCAGACAAAGAGAAGGAACTACCAAATAAACAGTCCTAGCAAGAAAACGGAGGTGGAATACAGTGTGCTACACTGAATCAGTGAGAGCTTGTTTGTCTGAACACATGACAAGTTCGGATTTCGCCTACCGCATCTGAGCTGGATCTCAGCCTGGCTCGAGCTGAGAGGTGAGGAGGATCTGTTTAATTAGGCCTGGCTGTCGGAGAAGAAATCACTTTAATAAGTTATTTAACATCCAGCACTGCCAGGAGAATTACATTAAGCCCGCTCCTCGTGACTGCCAGGAATCAGAAGGACCGCTGGAGGATGTGAGGGGCAACACGGCGTGGTTAACAGTTCTGGTTCGACTGTTTCAGGCTCAGTGGTTTGGATCAGCGCCGATTCTCAATGACTGTGCAGTTCCTGTGTGTTTACAGCACAGAACAGTTCAAATCTGAAGTCTAAGGTCAAACAAATATGCAGACCTTAAAAAAAATGAGCCATGGGGCAGCAATTTCTTTTCCAACGTCATCCCATTAGAACCCAAAGCTCTCCCTCTCCCTGTGTCATGTGAATCGGTTAAACTGTTTGTGTGGAATCACATGTGGGCCAGGCAGGTGATGGCAGTGAACCGACACAGCGGAGCACAGCCGGAACATCCACATCGTCCCGGGGTACCGCCCCACCCCTGCTCTGACGCACTTCCTCAGCAGGGCCTAATAGTAAACACTTCAGAGGCCCCGTGAGGAAAAAGACTGTTTTGCTCTGTGAAACCAGGCCGTCCCATTGGATGGTGTGCTGTATGTTACCTGTTCTTTAAGCTCGGACAGCTGGGAAGTCAGCTGAGCCATGAGAGTGACAGTGGTGTCCAGCCTTTCCTGCACCAATCGGATCTCATTCTGTTCGCTCTCTCCCTCCGAGTTTACCAAAGACATGGCCCGCATCCGTGGAAACCAGTCCAGATTCTTCTCCTGAAGGAAAGAGAATGGTGTGATTTGTTGTTGTTATTTGGAGCATTCCCCAAACATTTTTAGCATAGGGATTTGATTTAGCATTTGACTATTTAGCAATAAACACAAACATACATTCACACTATCATTCAATTTGGTTAGTTAAAAAAAAGAATACCTTTATTCAGTAAGGATGCATTAAGTTGATCAAAAGTGACATTAAGGACTTTTACAATGTTACATAAAAATACATTTTGAATAAATGCTGTTCTTTTGAACTTTCTATTCATCAAAGTATCCTGAAAGTTTCCACTTCCACTTAATCACAGGTTCCGCTGCTTAAAGTATTAAGCAACACAACTGTTTTCAACATTGATAATAAGAAATGTTTCTTGATCAGAAAATCAGCATATTTGTTGCATCCAGTGGGGACATAATTACTGATTATAATGACTTATGCTGTCTTTTTACGCTTTGCTCAAAACTCGCGTTTGAATCATCCGTGGCAAATTATTTAAATAAAAAAACGTACTTACAGGCTGTGAGTCAGAAGCGCCAGACTGTCCTTGCAAAGTTGGAACTGCCCAACTTTATAGAAACAGCCTTTGTGCCACAGATGCAACTGTTCTGGAACAGTGTTGTAAATACAACTTAACCACTGATTTCTAGTCGTGTCCTCTTTTGGAAGGCCAAACAAAGTAGTTTCGCTTTCACAACGA
>NW_015624297.1:454771-460251 GCF_001515625.1 Sinocyclocheilus rhinocerous | reverse complement strand
TTTGCCTGCACATTTGGGCTGCATTATGCTAATATTTCCACATAGTGACCTAGATATGTGGGAGCATGTTAGAACGAGCCGTTTTAGGTAGGAGTGGTTGACTCTTAACTTTTATAAAGAATATCTCTTTGGATTTGAGACTTTAGTCTTTGCAACTTTACAGATCTTCTTTACGCACCAAGAGCTTGTAACACTCCAAAGAGAAAGGAAAAATTTAAATCACATCATATGACCCCTTTAAAATGATTTCTGAAGGATCATGTGACACTGAATACTGGAGTAATGATGCTGAAAAATCAGCTTTGCATCACAGGAATAAATCATTTTAACACATTAACATATTAAACTGTAATAATATTTCACAACATTTCCATGTTTTACTGCATTTTTGATTAAACAAATGCAGCCTTGGTGAGAATAATAGGCTTCTTCCAAAAACACAAAGTCTTACAAACCCCAAACTTTTGAACAGTAGTGCACTTTTATCCTTTTTACAAATTTTTAAGAAGAGAATGGAGAGAATTAATGGGACAATACTTTCAGAAGAAAGAATGCTGAAAAAGTGACACGATTTATCGTGATATATGGACTAATGGGTAAAGTCCAGCTCTCAACAGATATATTCAACAAATAATTAGGCTAAATAACTACAAAACAGTAATAGTCCTCTCAGAAAAACTTACAGATTATACATAGTAACAGAAACACTGCTCACAGCAGGTGATTTGAGAGTAATTGTCTTCAAAATCATTGCTGAATGTGACGAATGTGTTACAAAAGTGGGTTTAATGGTTTTAGGATTTAATGACACTACTTATTGGAGGATGTTTTACCTTGCTGACAGTCTCACACTCTACAGTGCAAGTGTAGCAGCAGAGTTTTGTTGCATAACAGTTGCTGCTGAAGACCTCAAAGACTGTAGCACACTAAAGCACAGCATGTTTCCACCAAGAAACTGTCTTTCTAAAAAGCAGTAGAAAATGGTAGGCCTCAAAAATGGGTCACAAATCTGTTTTGATCAGGTTGTGGACAGAAGCAGCACAGTAAATATACACTGCTGTTCAAGTTTGGGATGTACAGTAAATTTATTTTTTAAATGTTTTTGAAAGAAGTCTCTTATGCTCACCGAAGATGCATTTATTTGATCAAAAACACAGCAAAAACAGTACTATTGTGAAATGTTATTACAATTTCAAAGAACTGTTTTCTAGTTGAATATATTTTAAAATGTCATTTATTCCTGTGATACAAAGCTGAATTTTCAGCAGCCGTTACTCCAGTCTTCAGTGTCACATGATCCTTCCAAAATCATTCGAATATGATGATTTGCTGCTCAAGAAACATTAAATGCTGCTTAAATGTTTTGTAGAAATAGATTTCTTTTGTAACAGTGTAGAAGTCTTTACTGTCACTTTAAATCACTTTAATGCATCTTTGCTGAATAAAAGTATTAAACCTTACTGACCAACCATTCAAAGTTCAGTTCATCAGAATACAAAATCATCGCTTGGAAGAATCTACCCAAATTAGACAGATGTCAACATGGACATGATATTTGACATCAAAAAGTAAAAGAAAATGAGACCCAGACTACATTGAAATGTTAAATGGCTTTGTGCTATGAATTATCGCCTGACTAGACTAGAACATGGACGACTAAGTTGATCATCAAGACCCATCTCTACTTGCAAAAGCAAGCTCATGAATATGAGCCAGTGTGCTGAAACTCCCTCAAGCTTTTTCTTTCAAAAGCTAAAGCATATAGAGGCAAATCTGGACAACTTTAACACCTAGATGCAAAGATAGCTCTAGAAACCGGGAAGTAGTCATGAAAATGAACCGCAGTCAGAGTTTTTTGTTTTAGATAATAACAGCGAGTCATTCTGTTTGCAAAGTGTGTGTGCCCACACAGAAGCTCACGTACAAGATATTTGTTTGCATTCTACAATTTGCTGTGTGAGTGTGTATGTGATTAGTGTGTACATCTGAGTTGAGTGTGGGGTGTGTGGCGTGTGAGAAATAAGGAGGGGGGTAACAGTGTGGTGGCTCATCACAGCAGTTATGTAAGGTGCTTTTCACAGCCATCCTGACAGGAGCGCTGCAAGGTGCGCAGAGAGTTACAGGATGTGTTTAGAGGTGGGAAAAGACTGCCTTCCCTTACACAATCATGAAACACACACTCACGAGGTGACACACCCGGGCATGCGGATCTTCTGATTCGAACACAGTGCTTTTCTCTGCTATACAATAGGGAATGAGGCTTTCCAAGAAAAACACACTGGATAAACATGCTGCTCTTCTGAGAAACAGGCGCATGAACAAGGTCAAACACACTTTCACACAGAAGCGGGACAAAGTGACTCGCTGGAAAAGAGCGGTCTGGTTTTGCTGAAGGTTTCAATGGGATCTAAAATAAAACAGGAAAATTAGGATTAGGCATAAATTGCTGCTAATTGGTTCCAGAGAATGGTGCATTATGAAATCTATGAAAACCATTAAAGGAAGTGGGAAAACATTGGTCAAGTGAGGACGGATGAACAGAGACTAGATTGTGAGGGTCGAGTCTCATGAACTGCCCTATTATTCCACTAAAGATGAGACCTGAGGTGCGGGGGTGAAAAAACAGACAAGAAAACAACACTGTTGTGACGGGCCAGTGAAAAAAAAAAGATGGAGAACGATAGAGGACATGAGACCTGGACGACATTGAGCGATAGAGTTTAGTTAAGGTCAACTGGTAACGTATCATAAAATTATACATGATTAATCAACACTGAACATTCAGTGATAAGGGCCTTCCAGCTGCCTCATAAGCTCAAGGCAAGACAAATATTAACATGTTCATATACTGAATGTGCACTACTGTTAAAAAGTTTGGGGTCAGTAAGATTTTTAATGTTACATTAGTTAAACTAACAATGAACAATACTTCTACTATATTAATTTTACTTAATGTCAATTTCAACATTTATTAGTACGTTTTTAAGATCAAAATTTGTATCTGTTGTGAATAAATAATGACATTTTTGAGTGAATTATCAATTTAAAAGACTAAAATTATAACTTTATCCATTCTAACACTGACTTTAAATAAAGCCATACTTTATTTAGCAAGGACACATTCAATTGATCAAAAAGACATTTATAGTGTTTATATAATCTTTCTATTTCAAATAAATGCTGTTCCTTTGAACTTTCTATTCATTAAAGGATTCCGAAAAAAATGCATCATGGTTTCCACAAACAGCACAATTCTTTAAAAAATTTATACTAATAAGAAATGTTTCTCGAGCACCAAATCAGCACATTAGAATGATTTCTGAAGGATCATGTGACACTGAAGACTGGAGTAATGATGCTGAAAATTCAGCTTTGCATCACAGAAATAAATGACACTTTAAAATATATTAACATGGAAAACAGTTATTTTAAACTGTAATAATATTTCACAATATTACAAATTTTATAGTATTTTTTTAATCAAATAAATGCAGCCATGGTGAGCATAAGAGACTTTCAAAAACATAAAAAAAATCTTACCAACTCCAAACTTTTAAAAGGTAGTGTATGCAAACAACCAAATCAAGCGAAATTAACCTGCAACTCAAATAGAAAAAAAATATTTTAACATCTAAGAAATTACACTAGTCACATATAGCACCTTATAACATAGCAGTGAACACCTCAAAAACGTACACACACATCTATACACTTCAGCACATTCACGCTGCTGCAGTGTGTGGGAAAGGTGTTTGGGCTGTCATTAAAGTGCCATTAAACTACTTTTCTCATCTGACAGACAGCATAATCGTTTGATCACGTGTCCTCGGCTCTCATCATCATAAAGCAGCTGTTTTGTAATGGAAAGGCAGTTTCAGAACGCTGCCATCAAACCGACTCTGGAAATAGCAGCATGATTGCAATAATCAGTTTGATTAGCATGGCTGGCTGCTGCACACGCACTCCTGCAGTCATCCGTTCACAGTCACACACACACACACAGCCCGAGACGCCCAGCTGGGAGGAACGGATCCAGCGGTGAATAAGTGACCTTTGAACTTGCATTGATCACAAGTCTAGAGGCCAAGGAGTTTTTTTTTTCTTGTTCCTGCGACAGTGCATGACGACGGTGTTGCCAAGGAGACGCCTGACTCACTGTGTGATAATGAGTGGCGGAGCAGGTGTGTGTGGGACAGGAAAGCACGTGTGAGGATAGGCTGAGCTAATAGCAGGCCACTTGAGATGGGTTACATAACAATGCTGTGACTGCTGCAGTACCTGCTCACACTCTCTCTCCAGCAGCCTGTGAGTGATAATCACACACACACACACACACACACACACCTGCTTCAATGTAAACTTCTTCTCTTTGAATATGAGCAGAGAAGCTACTGTAGGGTGGGCTGTTTTGCAGAGATTTGCATTAGTTGTGTTTTCAGGTGACTGGAGTCTACAAACACAAACACACACACATACACACACACTTAATTTAAAAGCCATAGTGTAGTATTTGGCATTCAGTTACTGTTTCCTCCCGCCTGCTATACTACAGAAGCTGAAGATCCTTGTATGAGACAGAACAAACACTAGGAAACTAAACAAGCGTTAGTTATGCGTCGCCCATGCCTCATCTTTCCCATCTCAGCTTTAATGAGGGCCCTTGTGTTTGTAGCAACTCACAGTAATTAGTTAATATAGTACTAATAGAACTCAGTGTGTCATCAAGCAGGGCTTCGTGGAAGCTGGGCCTGCAGAATCCTGCAGTAAGCTCTGTAGATTTCCACAGAATCCAAACAGCCGTCTACTAATACGCCGGTTTATTGGCCAGGCTGATAAAATGGCCAACCTTTGGCCCTTTTGAGCTTATCAGCATCTGTCACTAACAGTGGGACATTAACATTTTTATTCAGCAAGGATTCAAGAAACTGATCAAAAGTGACAGTAAAGACATTTATAATGTTATAAAGATTTTTATTTGACATAAATTCTGTTCTCTTTTCGAATTTTCAATTAATCAAAGAATCCTGAATAAATATGCATCATGGGTTTTACAAAAATATTAAGCAGTACAACTGTTTTTAACATTGATAATAATAAGAAATGTTTCTTGAGCACCAAATCAGCATATTAGAATGATTTCTGATGGATCATGTGACACTGAAGACTGGAGAAATGACTGCTGAAAATTCAGCTTTGCCACCACAGGAATCAATTTTAAATATATTAAAATTGTTTTTTATTTGTTAATTGTAATAATATTTCAATTTTTTTAAATAAATTTTTTATTAATATTTTCATTTAAATTCAGCCTTGGTGAGCATAAGAGACTATTTTTCAAAAACATTAAAAGTTTGACACCAAACATTTGAACGTTAGTGTATATGCACTGCCAATCATATGTTTGAAGTCATGACACGTGAATTCTATTTTAGAATAACCGATAAATAGTACACTCTAAAAAATGCTGGGTTAAATATAAC
>NW_015624297.1:452373-454754 GCF_001515625.1 Sinocyclocheilus rhinocerous | reverse complement strand
AAAAAGAAGACCACCAATTTCTGTGAACTCAGTGTGCAAGGATCTTTACGGTGCTTTGTGCTGTTAAGACGAAGTGGATGTTCTTGACAATCGCCATACTGGATTTTGGCGTTTGCTTGTACGGTTGCTCAGAATTGTCAAAACACCTCTCAAAATGCTTGCTATGGATGCAAAAAATGCAGAAAATCTGCTGGGTCAAAACAACCCAATAGCTGGGTTTGTCCCTTTTTAACCCAGCATTTTTTAGAGTGTAACGTCATCAAAACTTTAAAATAACGTAAGTAAAAGTATGGCAATTATGTCTAGTTACCAGAAATGCTAAACAAATCAACCATTATATTTTCTCTTCATATCTCATGCACACTCTTCATGTGGTCCTGGCATGCTTTTTAAGCAGCAGTTCCCATGTCAGTTTTTTTTTTCATGCGAAATGTATGTATGTATGCACGCATGTATGTAAATACATTCAGAACTGTGCAAATTCTATTTGGGCCTAGTCAATTAAATCAGTCTTTTTGTGCAATATTCATTATTGCACAAAACATAACAGGCTTCTTATATGAAACCATAAAGACTCCTGTTCTCCTCTCCTACACTATGAACATTAGCCCAACTTGGCCCATTATCTAGAGAGGAAGCACTCTTAACAAGGGTTCTAATGACTACACTACTTTCAGTATGCTCTGTGAGATACCAGCAGAAACAGAAGATCACACATATATAAACAAACAAATGAGTGCGTGCGCACACACACACACACACACACACACAGAGAAACTTTAGGAACTCCATCAAGCTAGTCTTTCTCTTATTTTAAGGAAGTTCACTGTCTCCTTTTGCTGGTGCCCACTGAAGACGGTCTGCTCAGAGTCAGAGACAGAGATATAAATACACACACACACACTGTACACTTTCCTAGCGAGTCCTTGGTCTGTCACTGCTAACAATGTCAAAAATGACAATGCAAACAAGAATCCAGTTATATTATATTCATAGCAAAATTATTTCATGCTACCATTAAGTGTTTGACATACTGATTGACATACAGTGGACTCCAAAAAACTATTTGGACATTTGAAATGTCTGAATTTCACTATTACATAAGAAAATTATGTAATGCAAATTATGCTTTTCTTATAACTACATTTTTGTTAGACTTTTTTCATTTATGTTCTGTATGAAAGCTTGTTTCCACCACAGAATAAAAAATATAAAAGGTAATTTTAACTCACAATTCTGACATTGTTTCAGAAATGACAAATTTATATCTCACAATCACAAGTTATAAAAGTCTCGCAAATCTGACCTTTTTTCCTGAGTTTAAACAGAATTTACATTCTAAATTTACATCTCACAATTATGACCTTTTTCTCGCAATTGCAGTTTATATCTTAATTTGGACTGCTATAAATCGCAAATTAATCTCATAATTGCAGTTTTGAGTTTATATCTTGCAATTCTGAATTTATATCTTACAATTCTGACTTTTTTTTCAGAGTTGTGCAAAAAAGAGAATTCTGAGAAAAAATGATAGTTGATGTCTGAAATCAGGTTCACACAGGTGTTCCATCAGAGTAAACACACATCACATTAACTACATGAACATGACAATCAGAAAGTGTCCAAATACATTTTAGAGGTCACTGTATCCTGGCACCAAATGTGGTGATGAACTAACCTTAATCATTTGGGCCACATAGCTCTCGGGGCCCGTGTACTCGGTGGGGTCCTTCACCTTCACCAACACCAGGAAGTACAAATAGTGCCACATGCTGTGCTCTGACTTGATGTGCTCCTCAAACGACACAGTCTTGTTATCAAACTTGTCTCTCTCAAGGCCTGAAGATGAGCAGATAATAAAAATGAAAGGTTCTTCAAAGAAAGAGCCCACACTGTCTATCAAAGTCATTTGTTTTATTCATGGTATTCCACTGTTTATAGTCACTATAAAACTTTCGGTCCCACTTTATATTAAGTGGCCTTAACTACTATGTACTTACATAAAAAAATAAGTACAATGTTCTTATTGTGTTCATATTGTATTGCAAAACACTTTTGCTGCTATTGAGGTGGGATATGGGTAAGGTTAGGGACAGGTTTGGTGGTTTGGGTAGGTTTAAGGGTGGGTTAAGGTGTAAGGGATGGGTCAACAGTGTAATTATAAATGTAATTACAGAAATTAATTACAGATGTAATTACATGCAGGTATTTTTAAAATATAAGTACAATGTAAAAACATGTATGTACACAATAAGTGCATTGTACCAAATTATTAATTTAAATGTAAGTACACAGTAGTTAAGACCACCTAATATAAAGTGAGACCAAGGCTGTTCCCAGTGTTATGTTTCTGTGATGTACATTTTTTCCCTGAAGAAACT
>NW_015624297.1:436654-451129 GCF_001515625.1 Sinocyclocheilus rhinocerous | reverse complement strand
GTTGGTGTTATATCTTTCACTTGGATGTTATAAGTTGTACTGAGTAAATACAGCTGGATAAAACAAAAACTGTGTCCGTCTTCATTTCAGGCTGCAAAGCAACAAAATGTGATTATTTTAAAGGGGGGTGATTCTTTCCTATACCCACTGTATGTTTATTTCAACATAAAAAAAGAAAAAAAAACAAATGCCATGATGAGGTATTGGTTCAAAAGTGCCATATGTCCAATAACTTCTGCTGCTATTGGCTTTGATCTAAACCCATAACCGTAAGCCATCTTGAAACCGCTGGCCTGGTGTTGCTGTCCAAAAAACTAATATAAAGAACGGCTGTGCAGCCCTGCAAATATATTCTAATAATAATTATAATACACTGCACATGTTTTGCAAATAGCAAATCCTCAGTTACTGTATAACTGAAGGCAAGGAGGCATTCTATAATGGTCAAGCCAAATTTAGGCAGTAGTTTGTCAGTCATAGCAAATGATAAACGAGGCCAGAGGGTGTATATGGGGAAAAAGCAGGTCAGATCATTATACCTAATAAATAAGACATATTTGACATTTTTAAATAAGTGCTGCTGTCTGCATTTCTTTTAGAGAGGAGGATAGATGTTTTATGGTTTTACACAATTGATGTATTAAATGCATTTTTATAACAAAGAGGTTTCTGTCCCTTCCACAGTCCCGCTAGCCTACGTCCAACTAAATCATCAGAGGATTTCTGAACTTATTCCTAAAATATTCAGCTTGTTTAGGCATACAAGCACGCAAAGGAACACACACAAATACATGCACACACACACACATATACAATCAGGTCCTAATCTAGAAAAAAAATACTATTGACATAATGTTCATAGGAATAGTTCACACAAAATTTTGTTCAATTCAGTAAATATCATATCATATCATGTCATTCAGAATCTGTACGAATTTCTAAATGTTTTGTAGAATGTCAAGGCTGCTCTTTGCCATACAATGAAAGCATGAAGTGTTCGTTTTGAAACTCTACATTCCTGTCTCCATTCTCTTTCATTGTATGGAAAAAGCAGCCAGCACACTTCACTGAACATCTCCTTTTATGTTCCACAAAATAAATATAGACATACATGTTTGGAATGACACACAGGTGAGTCAATGACGAAATAATTTGACTGTTTTGGGTGAACTAACCCTTTAATTGTGCACTATCATTAGTACTTTGTCCCTGAGACCTGTCTACTCTACACATCATCCTTAAGACTGTGTGCACATCAGGAGTCCATAGCAGCAGGTGAGATGATTGAAGAGCTGAATAACTACCTGAGGGTAATAACCCACGTCTCTCCAGTAAGCAGTCTAAATGAGAGAAAACAGCATGAAGATCATCAATCATTTCTATCTCTCTCTCATACACTCTCTCGGGATGTATTCCCAGAGGCAAAGCAAGCAAAGCATGTAAGAGTTTGAGAAAAACCGTTGATGAAGCCACTGTAAAATATGCTGAGTGTACAAAATAGCATGAGTTATAATGAGAGAGTTAAAGAGCAAAGCGGTGCCTTATGGGAAATGGTCAAGCAGGATGTTTATCCAGTCACTGCCGTACCTTGACTCGAGGGTTGAAGTTTCCAATGGGATCGCTTTTGAAATCGCTCTTGTTTTTGTGACACAGCACCGTGGTGATGATGATGATGATGAGGGTCACCACACCGATGGGTGCTAGCACTGCAGCGATGATCCACAGGTTGTTGGGTGGATTCTTCACTACGGCTGCATGGTGGGAAACACTGTTAATCTTTTACATATTAAACTATCATGCAAATTGTGTTGCTTAAATATTTTGACAAAAATATTTTGTTTCTACAACAATAATTGGTTTCACCATCACACCATCACAATAAAGAGTTAGCAGATATTAAGCAGACAGTCTACTCTAATGAGAGTTAGTTGACATGTAGGTGCAAATTTACTTAAAGTCAAAAAAATGCTCAAAAGGGTCCATCAAAATAAAATGTTACCCAATAATTTTGTAAGTGACTTTTTATAATCCAGGTTAAATAAATATCACAATCATTATTTTATTTTATTTTTTTAACATTAACAATGTAATTGATGTTTAATAAAAGCAAGAATATTTATAATCATTTATCGGTTTTAAGCAATTTTACATTTAATCAGTTTTCTCCCGCCGTACAGATCGCGTTCCCCTCGGTAAATCGCATCCCGGGGGTTCCCCTCGGTACAAATCGCGATCGCGTTCCCCTTGGTAGAAATCAATCGCGCTCCATCGTCGGGCCCTTACAATCATCCTAACCTTCCCCCCATTTACGGTGCCCCTGCACCTACATGTCAACTAACTCTCATTAGAGTGTTAGTAGACTGTCTGCTTAATATCTAACTCTTTATTGTGATGGTCTCCCAACAGACATTCTACTGACTATTAAGCCTTAATCTTAAAACTTAATCTAACCTTAACCCTACCACTCTACTAATATGTAGGTGCAACATTACTTATAGTCAACACAATGTGTTAAAGCAAACATCAAAACAAAGTGAAACCAAAGATGTAGTATGTGAACAGAGTCATAAACCAATAATAGTGTAATGGAGGCACATGAAATGTTCTGGTTTTGATTTAAATAAAGCTTTGCCAACAGTATACGATATCTATCATAATGCTGATCACCACAACAAATAATTTGATAACATTTTTGCATGTCTCAGTTGGAGAAAAAAGTATCCTTAGTTACATATCTATATTTTTGTAAGTGAATCTTTTGTAAATTAAGTAATTCTGCATACAGTAACATTCCTGTAAGTAAAATTTTGGTCCCACTTTATAATACAGGTGCATCTCAATAAATTAGAATGTCGTGGAAAAGTTCCTTTATTTCAGTAATTCAACTCAAATTGTGAAACTTGTGTATTAAATAAATTCAATGCACACAGATTGAAGTAGTTTAAGTCTTTGGTTCTTTTAATTGTGGTGATTTTGGCTCACATTTAACAAAAACTCACCAATTCACTATCTCAACAAATTAGAATATGGTGACATGCCAATCAGCTAATCAACTCAAAACACCTGCAAAGGTTTCCTGAGCCTTCAAAATGGTCTCTCAGTTTGGTTCACTAGGCTATACAATCATGGGGAAGACTGCTGATCTGACAGTTGTCCAGAAGACAATCATTGACACCCTTCACAAGGAGGGTAAGCCACAAACATTCATTGCCAAAGAAGCTGGCTGTTCACAGAGTGCTGTATCCAAGCATGTTAACAGAAAGTTGAGTGGAAGGAAAAAGTGTGGAAGAAAAAGATGCACAACCAACCGAGAGAACCGCAGCCTTATGAGGATTGTCAAGCAAAATCGATTCAAGAATTTGAGTGAACTTCACAAGGAATGGACTGAGGCTGGGGTCAAGGCATCAAGAGCCACCACACACAGACGTGTCAAGGAATTTGGCTACAGTTGTCGTATTCCTCTTGTTAAGCCACTCCTGAACCACAGACAACGTCAGAGGCGTCTTACTTGGGCTAAGGAGAAGAAGAACTGGACTGTTGCCCAGTGGTCCAAAGTCCTCTTTTCAGATGAGAGCAAGTTTTGTATTTCATTTGGAAACCAAGGTCCTAGAGTCTGGAGGAAGGGTGGAGAAGCTCATAGCCCAAGTTGCTTGAAGTCCAGTGTTAAGTTTCCACAGTCTGTGATGATTTGGGGTGCAATGTCATCTGGTGTTGGTCCATTGTGCTTTTTGAAGACCAACGTCACTGCACCCGTTTACCATTATTCATTTTGGAGCACTTCATGCTTCCTTCTGCTGACCAGCTTTTTGAAGATGCTGATTTCATTTTCCAGCAGGATTTGGCACCTGCCCACACTGCCAAAAGCACCAAAAGTTGACTGGCCAGCAAACTCACCAGACCTGAACCCCATAGAGAATCTATGGGGTATTGTTAAGAGGAAAATGAGAAACAAGAGACTAAAAAATGCAGATGAGCTGAAGGCCGCTGTCAAAGAAACCTGGGCTTCCATACCACCTCAGCAGTGCCACAAACTGATCACCTCCATGCCATGCCGAATTGAGGCAGTAATTAAAGCTAAAGGAGCCCCTACCCCTACATGTACAGTAAATTAACATACTTTCCAGAAGGCCAACAATTCACCAAAAATGTTTTTTTTATTGTCTTATGAAGTATTCTAATTTGTTGTGAATTGGTGGGTTTTTGTTAAATGTGAGCCAAAATCATCACAATTAAAAGAACCAAAGACTTAAACTACTTCAGTCTGTGTGCACTGAATTTATTTAATACACGAGTTTCACATTTTGAGTTGAATTACTGAAATAAATGTACTTTTCCACGACATTCTAATTTATTGAGATGCACCTGTATATATACTGAAACAATAAATACTTTATTTAATCTCTAAAAGCAATTTTAAAAAAAATACCTAAAGTACTCAAAAAAAAAAGAAAAGGTTTTTATCTTTTATTGATCCGCAGTTTTCAATCATCCCTAAAATAGGCTCTTTGAAGCTGGTGTGACTGATATTGCAACACTTCAAAGCATATAGACAGATGCTCAGAGAGAGTATAACCGAATGCAGGGGTCCGTAAAAGCATGATGTACAGATGCGTGCAGATTCCACAGCTTTAAACATGGATTATACTGACAGTATTAGTGACGCTGGAAAGGATTCATTGGCGTATCTCATGTCTGAGTGTGCTGCATTGATGATATTCCGTTCACCTCTTTGGAGAGCTTGCGCAGAACATCTGCAATTCCTCCTCCATTCCTCAGCCCGTGGTTCAGAACCGTAATGATGCACATCAGCAGGGTGTCACACACACGCTCTGTACCATCTTCATCCTCTTCTTCCACCGAGATGAACACACACACACAAATATACAGACACTTGATAAAATAACAGTTTCAAACATTTATATTCAGATTTATAACTTTATATTCAGGATTTGTACTTATAGATTTAGATGTATAAATATCTATTCAGAATTTTAACTATATATATTCAGAATGTTCATATTTATTTATATATTTTGATGTCTTAA
Source organism: Sinocyclocheilus rhinocerous (assembly GCF_001515625.1). Classification (NCBI taxonomy): domain Eukaryota; kingdom Metazoa; phylum Chordata; class Actinopteri; order Cypriniformes; family Cyprinidae; genus Sinocyclocheilus; species Sinocyclocheilus rhinocerous. The sequence goes on along the minus strand of NW_015624297.1, from coordinate 446,084 downwards.
TTATATATTCAGAATTATAACCATATATTCAACATTTTTACATATATTTATTTACATATTTAGATACATAATCTATTCAGAATAATTACATATTTTCTATATATTTAGATATATAATTATCTATTCATAATTTATAATTATACATTAAGGATTTTTACTTCTATATTTATTTATATGAGATGTATAACTATCTATTTAGAATTATACTTATATATTCAGGATTTATTTCTGTATTTAAACATGTATTTAAATTTATAATTGTAACTTCATAATTATAATTCTTACTATATATTCAGCAATTTTACATATTTATTTACATATTTAGATATATAGTCTATTCAGAACTAAAACTACACATTCAGTATATTTACTTATTTTCTATATTTTTAGTTGTATAATTATCTATTCTCATATTATATATTTAGAATTTTTACTTTTTTTTGCAAATAATTATGTACACATTTATTTAGATTTATATCTATTCAAATGTATAACTACATATTCAAACTAAATATTCAAATATTTAGATTTATAATTGTCTTCAGATTTAACACTATACATTTAGAATTTACATTTTATTAATAAATATAAGCATGCATTAAGATTTGATAAATTAATCAATTTATCAATCATTCCATCCCTATATTTCTATCAAATGCAAATTAGAGAGATTTTTACTAGTGGACTCCACTGTATATATAAATTGTATATAAGGCTTAAAAGTATACACACACACACACACACACACACACACACACACACACATATATATAAAGAAACAGACTAAGAAAAGTCACAAAGAAAGACAGGAAGACTGAAGGAATGAGCTTGTGGAAAGGTAAGTAAGGAATACGTGAGGGACACAGAGAAAGGCCACAGAGGTCAAAAGAAAGAAAGAGGGTGAGTGTGAGAGAGAAAGAGAGTGCACGTGTTGATATCTAGAAGCACAGGTGATCTTTAAAGACTCACAGGGCAAAGCAGAACAAAGAAGCACATGAGTCATCTCTCTCTCACATACACACACACACACACACACACATTCACGGGTCATCTCAGCACCTTAACCTCTAGAACAGATACACAGGACCAGCCCTTTACAAACAAACACTTAGGAAAACCATAAATACACACGCACACACAAATCAGACGACATGCCACCACTACTGCAGATTATGCAAGAACATTCAGCTGAAGGGTGAGACAGAGGTGAAATTAAAAGAGAAACTGCAGCGCTACACAGTAAATGCTAAAATATTCTTGATATCCATCTCAATATGACACTCAAATCACCCAGTTAAAGTCCAAGATTTTACAGCCTAATGATACTCAAGCACAGCTGTATGGAAATCACACTGCAGACATCACGCTTCTCAAACCATTTCATGGTGTGCTTTATGGATCAATATGGTAAACTGTGGCCCTAAAAAGTAACACCTAAATCACCAAAACTTTTAAAAAAGCACATTAAACAAAAAATATATCAAACCAACCAACCACTGAGTGTCCAAATACATTTTTATTTTAAACATTATTATTGTACATTTAATTAAAAAGCTTTTACAAGATTCTTTTTGTGTTTTGCTTGAAAAGTGTGCTATAAAGTGTGTTATATTTCTTCAAAAAATGCCACTTGGTGTGACATTTTCATGTCTATTTCAAGGACATTTATACATATTGTGTGTGGCCTAAATGTCCAGAAATTTTTGAGGCCACTGTAAAAATGGTGACTTACCGTGGTTAGAACTAAAAGGGGAGTTAGAACAGGTCTCACTCTGGCAGCTCATAGACTCCTTCACATTCATCTTCTCTAAAAGACAAACCAAACAAATATTCACAGTGAAAACATCAAAATACATTCATAGCATGTGCTTAACAATTCAAAAGTCTGATTTCATTTAGTTTATTTGTCATATTTGGGGAAAAACTATTTCAACAGCAATCAGCAAGACAATTGAAGCTAATCTACCAAGTCAAAGGTTTTGTATTTCCACAACTGAAATTCTTAATTCAATAATCATGTGTGTTGTATTCCAGTGCACGCGTGTATGCATGTGCCCTTTCTGTCCCCAGTGCTTGTACAGTGCACAGAGGAAGTGATTACATAAGGGAGTGTGGCCACTGCTGGGTTATGCAACAGGTGCCATGTGCTAGCAGGTCCTCAACACAGTTACATGGCCATGTGTGTTCATGTAAACACATATACACAAACACAAATATTCACCTTCAAACGTTAACATGTGCATGCATGAATGCACTGATACACCGAGTACATACTGAATACATCACATCATCTGAATACATCAGAATACATGATGAGGTAATCTCTCTAAAAAAGACATTTCTATTCATACCAAGTTGTTTACACATACGATACGGAGGGTTGCACATTAGCACATGATAATGACTTCATCCATGCAGAACATTTGGGAAATATGAAACGAAAGACCAAAACCACAAGTTCTATGCAATGTACGGCTGGAGAGATAGGAGGCCACCACAGCAAAGAGCATGACGGGGACATCATGTACACTCAATGCTTACTTAAAGCAGGGAGGCGGTCGACTTGCATGAGGAAGTCATCTTTAAAGAAAAGGAAGCCCACAATGGAGAAGAGGTAGACCAGGATGATAGCCAGAGCAGCTGTGAGGAAGATGGAGCGGCCGTTCTTCGTCACGCTCCTCATCACGTTTAGGAGCGTTTCCTCTCTTCGCACAAGATCAAACAACTAGACGGAATAAAAGAGAGAAAGAGGAGGATCTTATAAAGACATGTTGTTTCTGAAATTTAATTATTTACATTGTCATTGTTATAAAGCCAAAAAGAAATTATTAAATTTGCATTAAATTGATCTAAAATGACAGTAAAGGCTTTTACATTGATACAAAAAAAAAAATATTTCAAATAAATGCTGTTTTTTTAACTTTCTATTCAAAATCGATTCAGAAAAATCGATTCTATTCAGAATCCTGAAAAAAAGTATCACTTTCCACAAAAATATTAAGCAGAACTTTCAACATTAATAACAACAAGAAATGTTTCTTGAGCACTAAATCAGCATAACATCATGTCACACTGAAGATTGAAGTAATGGAAGCTAAACATTTAGATTCACAAACACAGGAATACATTATGTTTTAAAATATATTAAAATAGAACAGTTATTTTACATTAGAATATTTTACAATATTTCTCCATTTAGTATATTTCTGATCAAATAAATGCACCCTTGGCAAGCAAAAGAAACATTCACTTTAAACCCCTGAATTAAATCATTAACTTTTACTACAGAAAATTAATTATAATGCAAAAAGTGTGAAGTCGTACCAGGATACTGTAGAAAAACTCATGTACGAACAGACCCAGCATGCAAACGATGACGTAACTGACATGCAGAAGGAAGAAGACGTCCATGATAACTGCTTTGTACCCTCGTGTGAACGTGCCCTGGTTCCCCACAAAACTAACCAGGAACACGATTTTATTCAGCAGCTGTGAAAAGACATCAGAAGATAATGCTATAGCATTAGCATCCTTACAATCACATTAAAAGATTCAACAGCCTTCAATTCAAACACTTTTCTATGGAAGCCCCTTAGGCCTTTTTTGTAAAGGTAATTGCAACTTTTTATCTTACAATTCTGACACTTTTTCTTGCAATTACAAGTTTATATTTCACAATTCAGACTTTTTTTTGAGTTCACAACTTGCAATTCTGACTTCTTTTTTTTTTTTTTCAATGATGAAATGGGCTTCAATACTTTTCAGTCATATAGCCAAAAAAGAAAAGCATGATAGCTGCAAAAAATAAAGTGCACCTAACCATATAAAGCATACATAGTTGGGAAAATAAATAGGGTTATAAATAAATCACTTTTAAAAGAAAGAGAAAATGTTTCCATATTCTTCTTGGCTGACATAGTAAAGTAACACAAAGTAAGTGTGTCTTGGCAGAAGCTAGCCAGATTAAGCAGACACCAACATGGCCAGTTATGTGACATGCCCTCATCCTCAAAACCAGGAGCAAGTTGAAAGAAAATACATACGAGTTCACTTGCAGCGAGAATAAACACAGTTTGTGGTGACCACTAGAAGACGTGGCGAGTGGCGTGTAGTATAACAGATCCCAGACTCCTAGAATCTGTTTCAGCACATGTCTCTGTTGGTTCTTCATGTGGTGCCATAATGGCTGAGACGCCAGCTTGAGCAGACGCAAACAGACTGACACAACAGAGGGAAGTGTCAGCAGTTTGATGGCTGAAGCTCCAGTTGGCTGGGAGAGAGGCATGAAATCGCTCTCATTTTTTATCTGAACGCACATCAAGCACATCAGCCGCTTCTGTCATCGTAACTGACATTGATGCAAAATGGCAACACTAGTTCCTCTTCTGCCATCTTTCATATTTAGCCAGATATCGAGCAGCTTCTCCTAGTTAATCGGTATTAGTGATTAATCAGCGAACATGAAGTGTTAGTAGCTGGTCTTTTCTAATAGGAGTTTGGTTGGTTTATACATTCAAAATACACTTTGACATTTAATCAATTCACGGACGCAGAGTGCTGAGTTGCTAAATGAAGCGTGAATGGTTGATAATGAATTAGCCTTACGTTGGCGGCTCCCAGAAGCAGCAGTGTGGGTCCTAAGCCCAGCGTGTAAATAGAACGGAAGATGACGGTGACCAGGAACGCCAGGATACCTCCACGCTGGGGAAGAACAAACAACGTGAAGGTGCTCACGACCACTGCCACCCAAAGCAAGATGGACAAGAACGGTGGCAAGACACCTGAGGGAGAAAACAAAGAACTGCATGAAAAATTCTGGGGTGAACTACCCCTTTAAATGTTATTATGTATGACCCTATGAAATCAGTTTACTTTTTTCCCAAATTCTGTGTTTTCAGTTTAAATTATTCTGAATTCTGTTTTAAAGGTTTAATTACATTTTAAAATCTTAATCAAAAAGGATGTCTAATCAACTGAATTCATAAATCGTTAACAATTTAATAATTAGAATTTTTAAAATAATAATGCCCTATGAAATGTGTTTTATTTGTTTTAAAGATATTTTGTGTTGTCTTAATTTTTATTGATTCTGTGTTTTATGATTTAATACAAATTCATTATCAAAAACTGTGATAATCAAATGAAAGAATAAAACTTTAATGATTTAATTATTCCTTTAAAATCTAATTTAATGAAATTCCTTTCATTTTTTGGCAAATAAAGTGCTGCACAACAGATGTATAAGAGTTTCAATTTAAACATGGATCAAAAATTTTGATATTCTTGTAAAAATAATAATTTAAAAACTTTTATTTTAATTGCCATTACTTTGAAAAGTACATTCTACAGTACAATATATTTCTATTGTCACAATTTGTTCAAGTTAAACCAATCTTCGTCAGTTTGTAATGAAGAGCTTCGAGTTTCTGCGTGCATTTGCAGCAAGAGACTTCAGATTTAATCTAATTTAAATTTAATATAACATTTTTTACGGTTTAATATTCACAGACACTAGTCCATATCACAATTTGATTAATCATATATCCCTACTTTTTATTCATCCAAATTTTGCTACATTTTGTGACATTTCATGTTGTAAAGTAGATTCCATTATGACTGGATTCCGTGATTCCGTCTGCATTTTCCGCATCACAGAAATCATAAGGACATAATTATGCAACTTTTTATATATAAAAAATCACAGCCATACCTTCATCTCCATCATCTCCAAATGGGTAGAAAAGAGCGACAGCCAAGTTGATTAGCACAGCCATGTTAAAGGAGATACTCCCCCATAGAGATATATGTTTTGACACCCAGAAAAGTGGTGTATTATCTGCAAACACACACCAATACATCAGCATAATGACTCTGACACAGACTCGAACTGGTGATAAATTGTTACATTGTTTTTTGCACAAAGCAAAACAACCCACTTCTTATTTTCTTCTGCCACCTCATCTCATTGTAGAGGTCATCAAACTGCTGGAAGAAGTCGTTGACCTTGCTGCCCTGGTCGTCTCGCTCTGTTGTGGTGAACACGCGCACTTTTGATTCTTCTGTTAAGTACTCGCAGATGTTGGGCACAGGAAACACGATCTGCTCCATTGTGCGGTCATGGCGGACGATCTGAAATAAAAAAAAAAAATGGGAAGATCAGTGATCAATCATGTTTAACTGATATATTTTTACTTAAATTGTCTGATAAAAGCAGTGATAAGTAAACGAGACTTCAAATGCGTCATTAAAACTATAGAAAAGCCAAAAAAGGTGCAAGTGATAAAGGTGCAAATTAAATTAGATAAGATAGATATCTTCATGAACTCTCAAACTCTCATACCTCTATCTGAGCGGTGTGGTTGGCATAGTATAGAAGCGTTGCCTCTCCTTCTATGGTAGGGTCTGGGCCAGGTTTCAAACTCTGCTGAAGATTTTTTCTGTGGCGTGCCAACTGATCATCAAAAACACTTCAGTCAACATGACAGATTCAACAGATTCAGAAACAACATCAATATAAGGGTATTAAACTCTCAGTAGTTGATTTGTCTACTAATAATGCCCATCAGCTGACATACATGCATTATAGGAAAAGTCTTGAGCAAATTTTTGCTCAAAACCATGAACATTTGCTCCACACTTTCATCTTCACCTCATCTCAAATTATGCATTGCATTTAATAACACTGTGTGATGGAAATGACGAAGGTGGAAATTACATTTCTGGAATAAAATGGTTTATTATTTTGTTTTGCTAAGTCTAATTTCATAGCTAGCATTGTATGCTAAATACACGATTAAATAACAGCAAGACTGACAGGAATGGTGGAAAGATACCTGACAGACAAATAAAAAAAGAAGAAAAAAAACTACCCCTTTAAATACTGTCACTACCCAACTAAATGAGATAAGTTATAAAAATTACATTTAGACAGATAAAAAAAAACTTAATTACAACTGAATAAAAAAAAAATTATACTTTTTTTTAAATGTCTCTCTAAAAATGCAAGACAAAAAAATTATAACATAACTGGAAATTATGCACTATAAAAAAACGTTCAAGTGATGATCTTTTTTTCTTCTTGATTTTCTTCATATATCGCGCTTCATCTCATGCATGCTCTTCACTGACACTGTTGTCTACTTGGTAAACAAGTACACTAACTTTTGATAAAATGTTATTATCTAATAAAAAGCAGAATTGTTTGTTGTGGTGGAAATGATGCTACAACTGGGGGACAGTCATAATTTGTGTCAAAATATATAGATAAAAAATACAAATACTGTATAAGACAAAAATAGATATGAATTATTTTAACAAAATAAATAATGAAATGGTTTATCATATTTTTTAAGATCATAATAGCTTCTAACATGCAATAACTAAACTTTATAATGGATTTTCATAGTTTAATATTGGCTATTAAAGTATGGCTCTGGGACAATGGTACAACACTAAAATAAACAAACATCTATACAGTTGAAAGGTAGCAAAAATAAACAGAGGCATTAAAAAGTTTTAACGTTAGCTTCATATAATAAAAAGAAAAAGCTGAATAAACATTGCTAAAATTCAACCACTGAGACATTAAAGTGTTTGAAGTTGCAGGAACAGCCATTAATCTATTAGTGACACATTGGTGACTTGGCTAATACAAATCACATCAGGAATTTAGCACTTTCATAATGCCAATGCAACCCCTGGATGAGTCAATTCATAAGAGGTCAGGACTGATCAATTTGATTACTTCAAAATCAAAACATTTTAAGAGCTGCCCACGCAGAGGAACTCTGATGTTTATCTCAATGACTGAATACCCGCAGCGATATGGCCAAGATGCATTAGTGAGACAACAGCATCCAGAGGCAACCTAATCAAAAACAGCGCACTGAAAATAATTTCCAACAGATGACGGGATCAAAGGGCAACGAACGATCAATGATGATCTGCAAGATCCAAGCTACTCGTTTAAGTAAAGAACCATCTCCTTAAAAATAAGGCAATTTATACATAAAGAAGGCTGCTTAGTCTATTGAATCAAACTAGTTACTTTTCTATTAACCTTGTGCGCTCCTCATTTGGGAGTCACACTCATGGTCTTCGTGGTCGCAGAACAGGCCAAACAACAGATAGCAGAGATAACCTGAGTAAACCAATGAGATCTGACACATCAAGGCCTTATGAAACAGCAGGATCATGTGTATGGGCTATAATCAAATTCAATGCATGTTAGCGGAGAAGAGCATGAAGTTGAGCATCAAAATATATGTCAGATCACAAGCACCAATGAACCAAAACTTCAGAGGGATTTTAAATAGTCACTCTAACATATTGATTTAAAGTCTATTTCATACATTTATGCACACACAAGCTATGCTGAAATAGATTTTCAAAAGATACGAAGAGACAAATTGCAAAGTTATAAAAGCTAGACTCTCTCCAATGATGGGTTTTTAAAATGGTCCCATAGCGGTTGTTCAAAAATTAAAACTGGGCTTTAACAGTATTTAATCAAGGGTCTCCTGAGGCATAATATGGTCAGTGGGTGATTTGTAAAGTACACACAGAAATAGCAGCCGCCATATTGTCAAGAACAGATTTACATCACTTAATTAAACTGTTGCGAGTGCATATGTAAAAGACCAATCACCGCTACTCAGGAAGAGTTCACCCAAAAATAAAATTCTGTCATCATACAGAATATTTTATTTGATAGCTGTGTAATCATCTATTCATTATAGAATCCTGAAAAAAAATATCACAGTTTCCACAAAAATATTAAGCAGCACAACTGTTTTCAACACTGATAATAATGAGAAATGTTTCTCAGAATCATGTGACACTGAAGACTGGAGTAATGATGCTGAAAATTTTGCTTTGATATAACAGAAATAAGATACATTTCAAAATGTATTAAAATAGAAAACATCAAATAAACGCAGCCTTGGTGAACATAAAATAATTCTTTAAAAAAGATTGAGAGGTAATGCATATAGCGCTATATTTTTTCATCCTTTCTTGTTAGTCCCTGTCACTGTGGCATAAAATAGTAAAAAGATAATACTAATAATAATTGTGCAACTGTGAGATAATGTTTAACCTTGTGCGCTCCTCATTTGGGAGTCACACTCATGGTCTTCGTGGTCAAAAGTGACCGGACACCTGAAATGTAACTTTTTTTTTTTTAGTAAAATCAATCTAATATATTTTTGTTCAATAATATTTTTTCTTTTGTATTTTGAGAGAATTTCATGGTACTAATTAATATTTATGCAATAATTATGATAAAAAAAATTTTTTTAATTGTATTAATAATTTTTTATTTAAATAATTTTTCAATTAATGCAGTATTTCAGATTAAAATAAGTAAAGTGTAAAGTGACGTGACATGTGGCCAAGTATGGTGACCCATACTCGGAATTAGTGCTCTGCA
>NW_015624297.1:402914-436430 GCF_001515625.1 Sinocyclocheilus rhinocerous | reverse complement strand
CCCCCCCTACAACCCCTGCCGGTACGAGACTCGAACCCGCAACCTTTGGGTTACGAGTCCGACTCTCTAACCATTAGGCCACGACTTCCCCACATAGAGACTAGGCCTTTAAAATCTAATTTTTGAAGGCAGAATAGCACCCTCCTGGTGAGAGCAAAAAAAGAAAAACCGGTAATTTCATGGTGTAACCACTAGATTCCTTGTATAGGACTCTATAGAGAGGCTTGTGAATTCCCTAGTTGTTTTTATACATAATTGTTTACTTTTATTAGGTTGCGGATTTAAATGTATATTAAGGCATTCTCAAAGACTACTTTTTGTCAAGGTTTATATTTTTTGTTGTTTTAAATGTTGATTTGAAGTGTAGGTTTTTGCATGGAAAAGTAAAAGGACTCAAGTTACTAACCCAGCTAAGTTCTATTCCCAACTTCTCTGAACTGTTGATGCTTACCTTCCTTCGCCATCTCGATCCTCTGCTCACCTTCAAATAAAGCCCGTTGTTATTTACTACTTACCTGAGTGTTCCCCGTGTGTTGTTGACACAATGTAGCTAGTAGGACACTTTTTAAACTTGGAATTTACTTATTTGTTTATTCTTCTGGGCTCACAGCAATTCTAGTACTTTCATGATACACTCACAGGCTACACGCAGCAGTATCCATAGAAATTCAGATTCCGTTATTAGCTAATTATTAATAGCAGTATGCATAGCAAATCAAATAACGTTTTAGTGCACTGTAAAACCTGATAAGTTAAGAATACTCAAAACATTTGTGGAAACTTATTGCCTCAAAATATTTGAGTAAACGAACTCAATTTTTTTAAGCTAGTAGAGCTTACAATTTTTATGACAAGTGGGGCGGGGCTGAGAGCCATGGGAGCCAAGCCAAGCCTCCCTTCCATGATCCCACCCCACTCATCACAACGATAATTATATATAACTTGCTTCCATTAACAGCACATTCATTCAGATTTTTATAGTTAAGTGCTAGCTAGTAACAGCACACTAGCACATACTAATGTAGATATCTAAAAGACTCACAATACTTGCATGTATATAGTCAAACAACATGCAGTATAAAAAGTTTTTAATTTTTGCTGTCCATCCTCAACCTAACCACAGGCTCTACTCTTCACCACAACGGTAACACTACAAAACTAACATAGAAACCTATGTAAATCCTAACATAACACAACATTTAAGTACTAACTTATGTCTCTCTATGTTAATCTTGTGTAAAAACACACAAAATAACACTTAATTTCTACATTTATTTTCCTTGTTGTCTGATGCAAAGCATGCTGGGAACTAGAAAACGCAATCATTTTAAGTTCACCTTACTACAACAACATTTTAAATTGACAGAACTTATTTCAATTAAGTCCAATTAACTTTCATTATTATTTGAGTGAAGTTAACTCATTTCATTTAATTAATTTCACTGTTCGGTTTTACAGTGTGTTTTAAATGTTGATTTGAAGTGTAGGTTTTTGCATTATTACTACTACATTCAAACCTGAACACAGAAAGCAGTTTGCTACACAAAACATTAAAATTCTATAAAAATGTAACAAAAAAATAACAGGAATGCTTTATCAGAGCTTAATCCTTCTGGGTCTGATCTGATTTTAACCTCTTATTTCAGTCTTCTGACTCATTTTGGCTATATGGTTATAGCCATACCAATTCATTTGACTATATATAATTCTGTATGTGTGTGTCTGTGAGTGTAAGTAAGTGTGTGTGAGTGGATGTATCCGTTTTACACTCTTGATGTTTTAGAGTGTAACCCCTTCCTTGCGGTCCACTTTTTTACTGCATTGTAGTTGAATTATTGATTTTATTTTACATAGTTGCAGTGTTACAGTCACACCAGTTCATAAGTGTGTGTACAAGTGTGTCCGCGTGTGTGTGAGTTGGTGTGTTGATTTTGCACTCTAGATGTTTTAGAGTTTCATCTCTTCATTGCTGTGCAATTTTTTTCTGCATTGTGGGGGATTTGTAGATTGTACACATAAACATTTTCTGTATTTTTTTTCCCCATTTCCCATTCATTTCCTATGGTCGGTCATTTTTGACCGAAGAACATGAGTGTGACTATTTTTTTTACGACCACTTAGCTTTTTCGAATCATGCCCTCATTTTTTTTGTGTGTTCACATACCAAGTGCCATAAAAGTCACCAAGTTTCTTACCATTCTGGTGAAGCTACGATTTTTTAAAATTCAAAATGTTAAATTCTCCGGTCAGAAATGACCGAAGACCGCACAAGGGTTAAACAACAAGTCTGAAAGGGAGGCGGATACTCTGTAACCTCCAAAAAAGACACATCCTTGAGGCAAACAAGTAATCATTCCACACCCTCAGTGTCCCTTCATCGCATAATGGCCTTAAAGTGGTGAACGGGAGCGAGGGATTTACATGCTTGTTTACAGGCTGAAATAACACAAAAGATGTGCACCACTTGAGACACAAAGATGGTAAAATAATTTTTTCTCCTTATTGACGTCTAAGCCACGTTTGCTCCAAAAATGTTCACAGTGTCCTTTTCATTTCAGATCAAAGCTAACATCAGGAATCTGTTTATAAGAGCTGGAAGAGAGCAAGGCACGCAATAAAAAGCTAAACTGACACCAAAAATGTCATTTACTTTGTCATGTACCAAGTAAACACAGGAGGATCTTGTTTTTGGCAGTTGTTTTTTTTAGCACTGGAGCTAACACAGTCTAAAGCAACCATGTCAACAGTGCTGAGCAAACAAAACAAAAAAAAATTAAAACCACAATGGAAAAAAAGGACGTGGGAATGTTCTTTGTGAAAACCGCTTACAGTGTCATCACTCAGTTTGACGTTCTGAGGGCCAAAGTAAATTCACACACATTTCTACAGGACAATCAAAGAATGTTTATGGAGCTTTCTCTCTAAAACGGAAGCTCACATGTTAGATCAAACAAGCTAAATACTTGGGTGAACTACTAAAATCAGGTTGAATTAACTTTTTAATATATAATTTTATGTAATTTTCAAATCATCCAAAATCAATTTGGGAATTTCCTATATAATTAGAGATGTAATGATTCACTTATCTCATGATGCAATGTGATTTACGATACTGATTTCACAATACGATTTTCTCACAATTTTTTTTTAAAGAAATTAGATATAAGACTAATTATAAATGAAAAGGTGCTCTTTAATTATTTCTCAGACAAAATTATGCACATTTCTTTGTTAAATTGAAATATGATTGAAATATGTCAAATGACAAAACTAAATTGAAATTAAAACAAATCCCAAATCATGCTTATGGAAGAGCAGCAATATAGGGTTTCTTTGATTACCGCGGTAAACAAGCAGAGCTGCGCTTAAACACTACACATTATACAGAGACAAGATGAAAAGAAAATACAGTCTAAACTTTTCCGAAGACAGTCAGTTCCCCTCAGAGATACATTCATACTGTACACACCCCCACCCCCATTTGTCACATGTTTTTATTGATTTTCAACCGGCTCGGGGTGCATTGTTATATCCCTGGTTTTCATATCATTTTATCATGTTGCCATGAAGTTTCTAGAGTATTCTGGGTGGTTGCTTACCGGAAAACAGCAAATTCTAAGTATGAACAATTGTAATAGTGACAAACACCATTAAATACAAATAAATGTCAGTAATTAATAATAACTGTTCAATCAATGCTTAAGCTTTTCTTAAATTAATTCCTGTTTATTTCTCTCTCACTGTCAGCAAGACGAGAAGATAAGGACTTATTCCTTTGACTCCCTCTCTTTCTCTCTCTGTATGTCTCTTATGTCCTCAGGCCCTGCTTGTTTTCTACAAGTGTGAAACTACACAGGAAACTGAGACTGACAAACATTGTGCAGATGGTCCAACTAAAGACCATCTAGCCATAGGCCAATGTTTCTCAAACCAGTGTCCATATAAAATAGCCAGAGGGTCTGAGTAAAAGTCCTGAATTTTGAACAAAAATCTCAACGAAAACTATGGCAAGTCAGTTTGCCATGAGATATATTATTCCAGCAAAGCTAACAGTGAGAAAACTCTGCACACTCGCACTTAGTTCTTTCTTTCAGTCATCTGTGTGAGAGTGTTTGGAAAAACACTGATAGACGAACACCTGAAGTTATGTCATTATGAAAGCAGCCAGTTAGACAGAAATAAACTGTCTAGCAGATGGCTGAGCCTGTCAAGAAAGCGTGTGGAAGTGAAAGTGAAGACTGAACTGAGAAATGCACAGCTGGCTTGAGGATTTCCTCACAAGAGACCTTAACTCTTCCTTCAGAAGGATTTTACAGTTGTTTAAATAAATTGAATTAATATTATTTTAATAAAATTTTATTATTATCATTATTAATTCATAAAACCTGCTCAAATTTGAAACATTATTTTGTTGTCTTTCCTTAAAGTCCGCGTGAACCGGAAGTTGCGACCGACTTTACTTCAGTATTGTGACGTACTTCCGAGAGAAACGGAATACTGAATGAGAAAAACAGAGGGCGTGGCTTGTTTTTTTCTACTGTGAACTGACTGGATGTAGTAAAGTAGGCGTTTCATTCAGAACAACACTGACAGTTGGAGGGGTGTGTTTAAGGATGTTATGCTCAAGCCCAAGCCGTCAACCTGACGTCATCAGAGAAGGTCCGTCATTTCAGAGGAGAGGTGCATTTTCAGATTTGGATTAAAGATTATGAAGGCAAACTATTTTTTTTGTGTATTGACTTGCATGGATTAATTGTTCACCACAAAAATAGCAGCGTGCGCTAACAAAATAAATATAGTCAATTTTGATTTCATGTGTACTTTAAAAAGAAATGGGGAAAAAATCATGTGATTAACCATGATGATACATAATCTCTATTCATATTTTATAGATTTAATCCCATATTATATTAGATATTTAATTTAATTAAAAATGACATTACACCAGATTTTGAAATATCATACATATATTGTTAATTTTATTAAAGGTCCTTTCCAAAAAAAAAAAAAAACAGACCTAGTTGGGAATCACTAGTGTAGCGCACAGTGTTTCCCAGTGAATGTTTAAAACTTACCTGATGGGCCAGGATGTAGATGTTGTGCCCAACATCTTTAGGTCTGATCTGATCTGATGTCTCGTGATCAATCTCACTCTCATCTCCTTGAACGTAAGCCTCCTTGATCACGTCAACCTATAGATATGACACCAGAACATCACTTTACTTTAATTATGGCAAAGAACAGGGTATGTTACGACTGATAACAGATGATCTAAACTATATTCATTAGCTACACAACAGTTAGTTGAGGAACAGTGCTAATATACCACCTAATAGCACAACTACTGATTAGCTCACCAGTTCATTGGGTCTCATCTTGTACAGGATCTTATCTGCATTCTCGCTGTCATGACGACTCTCCATGATGGCCAGAAGAAGTTTAGATGCATTGTTCTAATTTTTCATTGTAAAGAAAAGAGCTTTTATTTGTTTTTTAAATAAAATTACTGTGAAGTAAAGAATATTCACATATTTTCCTCATGGAGATAAATGTGCAGATGCTTTTACATGCCAAATCAAAAATCTGAAACACTTCAGAACATTTTGTTATCTGTAAAATTATATTATACATCAATTGCTTTCTTATTCAAACTACGCGAATGACTGCAGCAAACAAGTACCTTCAGCTCGAGCACAAGGTCAAGTCGGTTCTTCCCCAGCGGATCAATTGGGTTCACAATGAGAGCGATGATAATGTCAATGCCGTTTGACTCATGCCTGGCTATGCATGTCTGTGGAGGAGGAAATACAAAAAAGACAGATTTTTGCATAATCATTAATAAAGCTAGAAATTAGTTCAGACATCATAATCTATGATCCCAAACTAAGTTTCAGATATGTAGAAAATACTTATTTTTTGCATAATCATTAATAAAGCTAGAAATTAGTTCAGATATCATACCAAATCTAAATATATATATATATATTCCAGTTAGTTGCCAAGGCAACATTTCTTATCATATGACTCATGTCACAGTTAAGGTTAGTTCTTGATTAGTACATGCCTTAACTCATCATTACCTCATATTAAAGTAATACATAATTCAGGTATTAGTACATGATTATTCATGTACTGTTACTGTAAAGTGTTACCCTTGGATTCATTTTTCCATGTGGAAAAAGATTTGTTCCCATTTTCCAGAGAGGATAACATTTCAATACCTGGTTTTCGTGGCAAGGACCCTGGCAGTACTCTGTGATGGTCTCTAGTGTCTGTTTGACCAGGTCCACATTCCTCTCATTAATGTAGAGCCCCAGCAGTCCCAGCCCTCCCGTTGTACTGCCACAGATACAGTCGAGAAACTGCAGCGTCTCGCACACCAGGTTATAATTGGTTTTGTTGTTCTGATCTCGCAGAAAGTTCTGTATACAAGAGAACAGAAAGATTTGGACTAACAACACAAGTCCTGAGTGGCAGTAATTGGTATCTCTATTCAGACAGACTCGTCCATACTAGGTTGGGGGTCCCTTGAGATTTTGATTGACTTGAGATTTTTACTTTTCAAACATCAAGGTGCTTTTTCTTCTCACTATGGAAAAACACTTATTTAAAGCCCTCTGGTTTTCTGACACTGTGAAGGCAGCGTCACTGGATTTCACTTCTAAGCACACTACGTACCATTTCAAATTGCAGTGTTTAATACAAGTAATACGCTAAAATGATTCCTAGCCAAAACAAACCACAGCTGAACAAAACTGGACCAGTAAAAATTATTTGCATCACCTGCAAGTCCCTGTTATGATTCTCACAGAGCAGCTGAAGGAAGCGTAGGATGGGTTTCATGATGGTGATGGCCTGACTCATCTGGGTCTCCTCCACCACCTCCTCCATCCCGTCCCCTCCCGATCCCATCGACTCCATCTCGGGGTACACTTCCAGGCGAAAGGTGCTGTAGGCTTTGGAGGTGACAGAGGAGGCATCTTTAAGCTGACCCCGAATGTCTTCTCTGAGGTGCAAGGAGTCTCGAACTTCATAAGACGAGAGAATGAACCTGAGATTATGAAACTGTTATTTATAGTTCTTACAGGATCAGTGCTATTTTAGTATTATTTACATACTATTATAGTATTTTATTAACATTTTAAATGAGCTTTTATATTGTCAGTTTTCATTTTAATTTTAGCTTTAGTAATTTTATTATGTCATTTCATATCTTTTATAGCAGATTTATATCTTTTTATTTAGCTTTAATGTCATTTGTTTTCCAGTTTTAGTTTTAGTAATTTTAGTACTTCTGTATGAGATGTAAACTAATATTTATGAACATTTGCAGCAAATTATTCAAAATTCTCTTTTTCAAATGATCATGTCTTGTGCACTGCACTGCTTGACATGAAGCGAATTTGAAATCCTTTCTCTCTCAATGAGAAATGTTTAAAAAACACTGCTTAAAAATACACTGCTTAACAGCAGGCCTTTGATAAAGTGCCAGCGACCCCTCACATGACACAGCAGTTGAAATAGGGACAGATACTATTCATATGCCTGATTGTTCCTTCATTTACGCTGCCTCAAGCCAGAATTGCACTCACATGAATAGCTATGCATTAAGGCACACTTGTTTGTGATAAATGGAGATCAATGACATACTTCAAGTTCAGACACAGCATTTCATTAGAGAATCTAGGTCGTATTTTTAGAATTTAAGCATGATAATGCAGAACATTGCAATTAGGACACGTATCTATTTTCAGAGAGAGACTGAAAGAGTGATTATCTAAAAGTTTATTTTTAGGCTTTAAGACATCACACCTGGTTTGTGGTATTTTGGGGCCTTCCTTTGTTGGAGATACATTTCACCAAAGCACCAGAGTCAGTCAAAATAGCATCATTTTATTTTCCAGCTATTTCACTTGTAGTCCAGAAAGAACATGATGTGTAAATGCAACATCTTAATACAGTCCACAATGTAGTTGCCAGATTTATTATTATTATTATTATTATAAGTTTCCATGGTAACTTCTCAATCATTCTCAATATCATTCAGATCATTTATCAACCTTCAAACACAAAAAAAATCAGGTTTAAGCCGTTATCCGTGGCAAATTTTTAGCTATTATTTTACTATGAAGGTGAAGGGGGGGGGTTGTTTTGTATTCTCATTACTGACAGCCAAAAAATTATTTGTTATTTATCTCATTATTTGTTGTGTATTCTCATTACTGAAAGGCAAAAAATAAAAAAAATAAAAAAACAATTGTAATTATTAAAATTTTTTATTTTACTCAATCATCATAAATTCACAAATACTACCATGGTGTTTAATTGTATTTTACAATTTAAATAATATATAATATATTTTACATAACAATAATAAGATTTTTCTCATATTAGTCTATCAAATAAATAAATAAACTGCAGTCTTGATTTCCTTGTGCAAAATATTATTGTTTATATTGTTCTTTTGATTTTAGGGTGAAATATGACCCAACATTTCTTTACAGTTTTCATAACATTCACCATTCCATGCTGTTGTATATCCTTTTTCTCATGTTTAGACTGAAAGAACCTGCAAGAAAGCAGATGTATACCTTTTTTATGTCTGATTCCAGAGCCCTCGCCCTCCTCCTCTCTCTTCCTGCAGCTGAGCTCAAACATGTTGACTGACACACTGGAGCGGATCGCTTTCTGCGCCAGCTCCATTTGATCATAGAAGACCTTGAAGAACTTCTCAGACTTCTTCTGCTTGTGCAGCTGATTGTAGAAAGAGTTCTGCAGGGAGACATGGCCGGAAATGACATCGCCTGAATCTTGTAGATGACCTGTTGTGAATGTGTGTCCAATTTATACCTGAATCTGTGTATTTCCTCCTCTCAGGAGTGCAATGCCCAGTAAAATGCTCTCCTCAAAGATACGGTCGTTCTTAGTGCTGACGATGAGGTCGATGACGAGCTCGGACGCCCCCACGTTGTCCAGCGCACATTGGATGTCTGTTATACTAGTGCCTGGCTTATCAGAATCCTGTCCTGGAGAACCACCTATACACATATGTACACACACAGAACACTGGTGAGTCAGGCATGAGAGGAGCAGAAGTTGGGTGAGAGGATGTTAATGGTGAGCCAACAGTGCTTCTGCTGACGGTCACTTGTGAACCGTACCTCCAGAGGAAGAACTGTTCCCGCTGCTGTACTCCAGGGCTTTGGCGTGGGGCCGCTGGTTGCCAAAGTAGTGTGTAAGGAGACTTTTCCTCAGTGAGTTACCCTGAGGAAACCAGAGAGGAAGGCAGTTGGGTCATCCTTAAAATATGGAGTGTATTAGGTGTTTTA
Organism: Sinocyclocheilus rhinocerous; assembly: GCF_001515625.1. Lineage (NCBI taxonomy): Eukaryota > Metazoa > Chordata > Actinopteri > Cypriniformes > Cyprinidae > Sinocyclocheilus > Sinocyclocheilus rhinocerous. The sequence continues at coordinate 427,101 of NW_015624297.1, read as the reverse complement.
ATTATTCAGTCATGAAAATGTTTTCAAATATTCAAGACACCTCATACAGAAAGGCATCATTCTATAACTTAACATATAATTGAAAAATGGTTTGAAACTATATGTTTTGCACATTTAAAAAAACAATTTTGCAGCTGCCTATTTATGGTGTCTGATAAAAAAAATATACACAGTACAGTTAAAAAAGTTTGGCATCAGTAAGATTTTTAATAAGTAATTTATTCTTTTATTAAGCTAGGATGCATGCAGTTGATCAAAAGTGACAGTAAAGATATTTATGATGAAAAAAAACATACATTTGTATTTTAAATAAATGCTGTTGTTTTGAACTTTCTATTCAAAGAATACAGAAAAAACACAGGACGGTTTCCACTAAAATACTGTTTTCAAGGACATTTCATTTAAGACTGAATAAACTGAAAATTCAGCTTTGCCATCACAGGAATAAATTACGTTTTATAATATATTTTATATAATTTTAGATTCATATTTTCTTATTTTAATTTAATTTTAATTGTAATAATATTTAACAATATTACTGTTTTACTGTGTTTTTGATCAAATAACTGTAGTCTTGGTGAGCATGAGAGACATCTTTCAATAACATTTAAAAAATCTAAAGAATGATTTGATATGCTATTGAGATCATCTTAGAAAATTAATCATTACAAGCATTACAATCCTAATTTCACTTGTTAAAAAAACCTGAGGAAATCCGAGGAAGCAGAAAAAGACCACAGAAAATAATAATCTTAAATTAAAAAAATAAAATATAGCTCAACCTGTACTGAACCCATGACACTCCTTAAATTATTTATATTTTTTTAATTAAAAAAAGCCATTTTTTTGACAGACTAATGCAAAGATTCATAGCGGACTGTGTGAAGTGGAGAGTACTTCATTCCCTGTCCGTTTTGATTATCTTTACACTTTTGAGTGTTTTCCTCCCAACTGTGTTGGATAAAAACACACAATCACAATCACATGGGAGAACTTTTACATAACTAGTATAAACTGTAGTAATTGCTGTAATTATGCCAGAAGTGTAGCGAAACCTCGGGGAGGCAGAGGGTGAGACGGCGAGTGCTGAAGGTAGAGAGCAGACGGTTGCCTTGAAAATCTGTTTCCCAGTGGGAGAGAAACTGAACGTGTGAAAAAGACAGAGGGTGGGGGGAGAGTGGCTGGCATAGAGACTGAGAGAGAGAGAGAGAGAGAGAGAGAGAGAGAGAGAGAGAGAGAGTTATATAACACCTGGCGGCAGCTTGCTGAGAGATCACGAGGAAGACACGGTAGAGGGAGCGGATGGTACTGATCGTCTCTCCCTTCCTTTGTCTCCTGACCGAATGTTCTTTCATGTCTGTCTCATTTTCTTGCTCTTATACATCTGGTTAGGGACAGTTGCAGCTATTTTTGCATATTTTTGAGATTGAGAGAGAAAGATTGCATTCACACAGTCAGTGTTTAGGATTGACAACCATATTTACCAACAGGTGTGACTCTCGATTTGGCCTGTTAATTCGACAGCTTGCAAGAATGGGTCAAACAGCATTTGTATGAAAGAATACCGAAGTCAAGCACCTCTTGCGATGACCATTAATAATGACTGCAACTGTAGTGACAGTCACTCAAAGAAATATAAAAGATGGCCACTCTCAATATATCAGAAAATCTTTTCAACTGAGTCTAGTCTAAAATCAAATCAAATCAAATAATAAAATAAAATAAAAATATAAAAAATTAATAAGAATAATCAAAATAAAATACAATAAATAAAAAAATAATACATTAATAAGAATAATCAAAATAAAATTACATAAATGTAGCATCTGGACCAATCAGACACACCATTTTTCATTAGATTTAACAAATCAATTATTCATTAGATTAACAAATAATCACAGACCCCTCACCCAATAACCTACTGGGTGCCAGGATCGGCACCACAACCACTCCTGGAGGCACCAACAGCCAGAGAGCCACCACTGTCTCCCAGCCGTGAGTGGCAGGTGTGTGTTCGATTGTTCTGCACCTCTGACATCGCCCATTGTTGTCTATTCTTCGGACAACAACGTCCGAAAGGGGGGATTTGTAGCATCTGGACCAATCAGACACACCATTTTTCATTAGATTTAACAAATCAATTATTCATTAGATTAACAAATAGTCACAGACCCCTCTCACCCAATAACCTACTGGGTGCCAGGATGTCTGCGAACGACCACAGGCCACTGGTTACCATGGCACAGTAAGAAAGTTATTTCCCTTAACCAGGAAATTAACGTTCTTAGAATTGACAGACAGTTGACCCTGAGAGGTCAAGTAAATATCTACAGCGGATCTAAATATTTATAATTAATTATAACTAGTTATGATTAATTATTCATATTTCCCCATGAGCTGATTCACTACATAAATAACAAATAAAAATGAAAAAATGAAATATTTATTTTATTATTAAAAATATAACTAAAAAATAAAATAAAAACAAAATAAAAAAGTAACGACAATATAAATTAAAATAACAAAAACAATAATATAATAAAATAAAATAAAAAATTAACGACAATAAAAAAAAAAAAATAAAATAAAACTTTGAGGTCATCAATGATAGACAAGTTTACTTTTTTATTTTTAAAGATTTATTTTTGGCATTTTTTCCTTTATTATGATAGGATAGTAGCTAGACAGGAAGTGAAAGTGGGAGAAAGAGAGGGGGGCGGGATCAGGAAAGGTCCACGAGCCAGGACTCGAACTCGGGACGCCCGAAGCGCAATGGTGCTGTATATCGGTGTGCTGCCCACGAGGCTATCGGTGCCGACAATGTTAGTTTACTTCTAAATATTTTTACAGTATTTTTCTTCCGAGAAAACAGGTTAAAATATTCATAAATCAAACTGCACAATACAGTCTACAAATTTTGTTTATTCAAACACCAGAATGACAATGTCCCTCCTGCTAACACCACCTGCAACCTACTAGCAAATAGCAAATAGTTGTTTATGAATACCCTGCTGTGGATGGCCAGGAAAGGAGTAAGGTGGTGAACAGACCCTGACATTTTACTGACTTCACCCTTCCACACTGTGTCACCCAGGAGGATAATGAAACCCAGTGTGGCCGTGTGGCCATGCATGCGCCGACACGAGAGTGACAAACTGCCACAGAGAGAAGACATTTTTCTCTCTCACTTTGACAAGCACGTGTTGTTGCTGTTCCCACTCTCTCAGTAAACACTCATCAGCAGTCAGCACAGACTGTGTCTGCTTCCACAGTCTGGATAAGCCGTCACACAAACACACACACACACACACACACACACAAAGCAGATGAACATTCACTATTAAAGAAATAGTTAATCCAAAAATCCCGTCATCATTTACGTGCCCTCATGCTGGTTTCAAACCTGTTTGACTTTCTTTCTTCTGCAGAACACGAAAGATGATATTTTGAAGAATGCTGGTAACCAATTATTCGTTTTGGTGATCATCAACTTCCACTGTATATGGAAGAAAATAAACACTGAGACATATCTCAAAATATCTTCTTTTGTGTTTCACAGAAGAAAGTAAGTCACTCAGGTTTTCAATGACACGAGGGTGAGTAAATGATTTTTCATTTTTGGGTGAACTATCCCTTTAAGCTTCAGAAACAGCCATAATTAACAATATTTGTCCATATTCAGGGCCTCTTCATATCATTTCCTGCTCCTGTTCACTGTAATTGGACATGCTTTCCTAGAAGCTGCTCTCTTTTCTACAAAACCAGCTGTAATGGGGGAGTTTAGTGTCTCCTGATGCTGCAGTCTTTCTTGCACTTCTGCGGAGGACTTGATGGGAAGACAGAGGAGGAAAGTGAGAGATGAAGGTAGCAGTGCCAGTCTGACTCATCCGTCTGCTGCTGCATGGCAGAGAAAAAAAAAAACCCTGCGCAGGTGAAGTGAGGACAAAAGAGAGAGAGACAGCGAGAGCAACAAAAAAAAAGACAGATAGGAGATAGAAAGAGAGAGAAGGGGGGTAAGGGAAAGATAGAGGGATAGATAGAGAAGAGGGGTGGCAGAAACAGACAGGCTAACTTTTTTTTAAAATGTGCACGGGCACGCCACACTGCGGCTGGCCTGGCTAAGCCTGGGATGCTCCAGCAAGCTTAAAAAAAAGCCCTCCGCTGCTGTCTGCAGGTACCTGAGAACTCAGGATGGAGGGATCTAGAAAATGAGAGCGAGAGAGAGACGGCAAAAGGGAGGGGTGCTCTGCGCTGCTGGACTCATCAAGTCAGGTTCTGTCTTAGGCCTCACGGCACACCCCTGGGTCATATCACCTCCCGGTACAACACATCAACACATGGGGCTCCCGCTCTAAGGTTACAGCTGCCAGACTTTCTTCTCCAAGTTTTGGATGTGTTAAAAAATTTAATAAAGGAGGAAAAAAACTGAGAAAACTAAATAAATGTAGAAAAAAATAAAATGTATTAATTATTAATAAAAAATATATATATTTTAAATAAATGCTGTTCTTTTGAAATTTTTTATTCATCAAAAACATGAAAAATATATAATGATCTACATAAAAATATTAAGCAGCACAACTGTTTTCAACATTGATAATAATAAGAAATGTTTCTTAAGAGCCAATTCAGCATATCAGAATGATTTCTGAAGGATCATGTGACACTGAAGACTGCAGTAATGACTGCTGAAAATTCAGCTTTGCCATCACAGGAATAAATTACATTTTAAAATATATTAAAATAGAAATAGTTATTTTAAATTGTAATAATATTTCACAATATTACTGTATTTTTGATCAAATAAATGCAGCCTCGGTGAGCATAAGAGATTTACTTAAAAAGCACTAAAAATCTTACAAGCCCAAACTTTTGAAAGCCAGAGTACTGTCAGTCTCGAAATATTTACATAACTACTCTATATTATATACTACTATATAATACATTTAATATATAATAAATATATCAATAAATAATTAAAATAAATGCAGCCTTGGTAAGTATAACAGACTTTCACAACATTTTTTAAAAATCTGACCAAAAAGTGAGTGTAGAGAGAGAGTGTAAGGGAGTGTAATAATATTAAAATGTTAAGAGTGTGATAAAGTTATAATAAAGTCTGTGACAGGTGAGGGGTATAACAACCAAACATTCCCTGCTGATTTAAGCCAACTTGTTTTATGTGTTAACCATTGAAGCGGTTGTGTAAACATCTCACACAACACAAAAGGCCTTCAAAACAACTTCATTGGCACTGTAATATTAACGGACTGAAACTTTGCTACAATGCACTCCCATTTTTAAGAGCGGAGGGAGGAGTATGACTTTGGGTGAAACAGATTTATGGAAGAGAAAGAGTGTGAGAGAAAAATCAATACACCTAAAATCTTGTCAGGCAGTCTAGACATGAACCCCATAACTACATCTTCTCAAAGTCGAGATCTTGCATAACAGAAACCGGGGAAGTGGGAAAGAGAAAAAAAGAGACTGAGAGAAAGATACTAGTTAATTTATTTAAGGAATAGCTCACTCAGAAATTATTAATAGTTCACTTTTATGGTGCTTTTGCATCCTTTTTGAAGCTTGAAACATTTCAAGGAAACCACCATGAAAACATGGCCTTGGGGCAAAAATGACACTAAAATGAACAAAAATGCCCCCAAATTCAAGATGAGGGGGCAAAAATTGTGCCCCTCTACAATTAAGCTAAATCCAAACCACCATGAAAACATGGGCTTGGGGCAAAAATGACACTAAAATGAGCAAAAATACCCCCAAAATCCAAGATGAGGGGGCAAGAATTGTGCACCTCTACAATTAAGCTAAATCTAATAAAACTGTTGTAAAAAATGTAAATGAAAAGAAAATGAATGAAAAGTGTTTATTATTTAGATCTGCTCACCTTGCATTAGTGTTGAGCATTTTAAGCAATCTCACACATTTCTATTGAGTTTATGAATGCAATGGCCAATCAGAGGAGTTTAGATTAGTCACTGATGAAAATGCAGGAGTTTTGTTCAGTATATGAGCTCACTGACTGAACTGTGAATCTGCACTCTCACGATTGTTCTCATCATAAACAACAAAGTGCAGATACGATGCAAGTAAGAGATTAATTTTGCAGTGTAGACAGCTTAAGTGATTTAGTAAAGTAATTATAAAGGTAAAAAATAAAATAATAATAAAAAAGCCCCTGGAAGTCAATTAAGGTGGGCAAATATTGCCTCTTAATGGAAAAGTTAATTTCTGATCCTGTATGAAAGTAATTTGCATTTCATACCAAGCCTTCTGAAGCCAATATATAAGCCATTATTCACTTAATAGTTCTTACATTCATGAGAGTGGAGTAAATAATTCTTTAGAGTTGGATCTTTTCATTAAACCTGGTTCACAAAACTGATCTGAATGACACAGTCACATATGAATTTCTTTATGCAATTCTAAACAGTCTTCAGAAAACATTGTTTCACCTGAAGAAAATTTCATGACTTGCTTCATCTTGATCATAAGCTACATTTGCTTTGGTTCTGGCCTTGATACCTAACACTACTCTACAATATCAATCTCCCCTAACATCTATCTTCTCACAGTCAGGAGGACAAGGGGGAGTCTCTAAGTCTGGGTTCCTGTAAGCATCCTCCCAGTCCAGTGGCCTGACCACTCGGCGATTGGCCCAGAGGTCCCTTGTGACCCGGTCTCAGAGGTAGCAGTGTTCAATGTGGCTCTCCTTATAAACAGTGCCACAAGCAGGAAAACAAATTAGCCTTGCATGTGAGAGCAATTGGAGAGATTGTTGATTTGCAGGCAGGGCCAAGACAAACAGCAGCAAGGACGTAAACAACCATTCCTGAATATGACTGACCCTGGTGTCATTCGGAAGTGGGGCATGTGATTGCCTAACGTCCTTAGAGGCACAAGACGTGTTTGTGAGATTCACTGTATGCAGTCAGCGCCTGACCAGTGGATGCTCAGGCCTTGTTTTCGGACACACCCGAACACGCGGAGCCCACCGAACACTCGGAGCCCACACATTCACAGATGCTTAGTCGCATGCACAATTAATCTTCATGATGAATCCACTTAAATCTATCAGATATACAAGCAAAGGGCTGACAAACAGCCAACATTAATAACATCTGTTCCACAGCCTTCCATTGAGGCGGTTATAAAAGCATGGAGGAAAGAGATATCAATTTGTATCTCTTTCCTTGTATGTACGGAGAGATTGTTGATTTGCAGGCAGGGCCAAGCATCTCTCTATTTAATGACGTCGCATTCCAAATATACTGACATTAACATGCAGTTGGTGCCCTCTTTTCGGCTATAACAGCTTCCACTCATCTGGAAAGGCTTTCCACAAGATTTGAGTGTTTCTTGTGGGAATTTTTGAGCATTTGTATGGTCAGGCACTGATGTTGGACAAGAAAGTCTGGCTCGCAATTACTGCACCAGTTCATTCCAAACATGTTAGATAGGGTTGAGGTCAGGGTTCTGTGTGGGCCAGTCAAGTTCTTCCACACCAAACTCATCCAACCATGTCTTTATGTGTTTGTGCACTGGGGCACAGTCATGCTGGAATAGAAAATCACAAAGTTGGAAGCATAGCATTGTCCAAAATGTCTTGGCATGCTGAATTGTTAAGATTTTCCTTCACTGGAAGTGAGGGGCACTGCCCAACCCCTGAAAAACAGCCCTACAACAGTTACAGTTGGCACAATGCAGTCAGCCAGGTAACATTCTTCTGGCATCTTCCAAACCCAGACTCGGCCATCAGACTGCCAAACAGATAAGTGTGATTTGCCACTCCAACACGTTTCCACTGCTCCAGAGTCCAGTGGCGGCATGCTTTACACCACTCCATCTGACGCTTGGCATTGTACTTCACTGAGCTCTTCAGACTGGCCCATTTTTTCACAAATGTTTGTAAATGCAGACTGCATGTCTACATTTTTTTGAAATATTTTTGAAAGACATTGCTCATGATCAACAAGACTGTAAAAACATGAATGCTGTGAACTATTATTAAATTTTTAAATAACATTTATAATTAATAAAAAAAAATATATATTTGATTCCTCTGAAATTAAAGATTAATTTTCAGCATCATTACTCCAGTCTTCAGTGTAACATGATCCTTCAGAAATCAATTCTGATTTGTTATTTGGTGTTCAATAAACAGGTTTTTTTATTATCAGTTGTGCTGCTTAATATTGTTGCGGAAACCATGTTAAACTTACATGAGGCAAGTAAGATTTAATAAAAAAGTAATACTTTTATTCCGCAAGGATGCATTAAACTGGTCAAAAGTGGCAGTAAATACATTTATAATGTAACAAAAGTTTTCTGCTTCAAACAAATGCTGTTCACTGAAATTTCTATTTATCAAAAAAATTCACAGTTATCACAGTTTCCACAAAAATATTCAAATAAGATAATATAATATTATAAGAATCATTATTAATAATTGAGCATCAAATCAGCATATTTAAATCTAAATGATCACGTGACACTGAAGACTGGAGTAATGGCTGCTGAAAATTCAGCTTTACCATCACAGGAATAAATTATTGCTATAAATATATAAAATATATAAATATATAAAAATAGAAAACAGTTATTTTAAAACAGAATAATTTTTTACAATAATTGTTTTTAGAATTTTCGATCAAACAAATGCAGCCTATATATGTAGTCTAACTGTAATACTTTTCAGTTAATGTCCTGTAAATAATAATGGCAACATGGCAAGTAGATTCAGATACTGTGTGCTAAACAAATTCCATTGGCCCTGCTTGGATAAATTTTCCATTTCTCCTTTGAGGATTCTATTCTAAAAATATCCCTATGAAGTAACGATGGTGCTTTCCAATGGTGTGAATGCAGGGCAAACTGACCAGGATGAATATCAACAGAGAACATGATCTAAGCTTTTGAGAACACGCTGCTCCTAAAGTAAGTCTCCTCACTAAAGCTCACTCCTGTTGCGTACTGTGGACCTCCCTTGGAACATCTACAGGTGTGTTTTTCTGACTCTTAAAAGGAAAAGGAGCAGTACAGCATGTTCTGGGCTCATTTCCATGGTGACCACACACCTCTTGCACCATGCTTGATGACTTATTTAAACAATGAAAAATATATCCCTATCCTTCTTGTGCAGGATTTCTTTTTCTAACAAAAAAACCCATTGTTTTCATCATCATTTATCCAAAATTAATAACTTCAAAACACTCAAATAAAATGGCACAAAATTACCTAGCCCTTTATAATTGTATTTAACTTATATATACTATAATTTATATACAGAATTATAAATATGTGACCTTGGACCACAAAACCAGTCATAAGTGACAATTTTTCAAAATTGAGATTTGTAAATTTTCTTAGCAATGTACAGTTGTACAGTTCTTAGAAATGCATATTACTAATCAAAAATTAAGTTTTAATATATTTATGGTAGGAAATTTACTAAATATCTTCATGGAACATGATCTTTACTTAATATCCTAATGATTTTTGGCATAAAAGAAAAATCGTTCATTTTGACCCAATACAATGTATTTTTGGCTATTGCTACAAATATACCTGTGCGACTTAAGACTGGTTTTGTGGTCTAGGGTCACATTTATTTTTTCTTCCAGGTTTGTTTATTGTTTTTATGCACACAAAAAAAACAACACATTGTGTATTTATATCAAAAAGAAGAAAAAAAAAATGTTTCGTATAGATTTTAAATGCTTAATGTAGCAGAAGGGATGCCACCTCTTGCTTTATTTCATTGCAACAGTCATGAACAAGTATGTTGGCATGTGGCATTGGCGAGACCCTTGGGTTAAACGTGTATATGTCCATGTAGGCTTTGGTCTAAGAGTTCTGAATGCTCTGGTGGGATTTTTGTGTGGGCTGAAACGGTCGTATTCCACCGCAGTCATCAGGGAGACCTGCTCACACAGAGCTGGTGTATGTGCTTGCATTTTAGAGCATGTACAAGTCCCGCTACCACCCCCGGCCCAGCATTGTGTGTGCAGTGATGTGTATGTATCTGCATGTGTGTGAGGAGCTTAAACGTTTGAGGTTGATAATCTGAAAAGCTGCTTTGCCTCCGGGCGGTAGTGTGAAACTTGGCTGGACAGAAATACTGGCAGGATGAGAGAGTATAGGTTGTTATGTAACAGGGCTTTTCTTTCCTTTGTCAACAAACAGGGGAGGCCTGTTTACACACACACACACACACACACACACACAGCTAGCCACCAAATACTGGTATGAGAGAGTTTACTTCTAGGGTACGCCCAACTCGTGAGACGTGAGGTATTACTCTCTATAAACACACTCCAGAACAAGCCGTGGTTAATGTTTTGTAACAAGAGCTGGATGCAATGAACAGAAACATCTTGGAAGAGAGGGAAAGTACGCAAGGACCAGAAGTGGCCTGGCTGTCAGAAGGATTTTACACGTGCACCAAGCCACGCTCACGCACACATTTATCACGTTCTGCAAAAACACAAAGCCTGTGCGGTGCATATATTAACCCCTTTTCCATGAAAACTGTGCTGCTGCTTGTGCCAGTATTGGAAATTCAGCCAGAGGGATTTATGAACAGGCTTGCGTTTTCATTGATGTAGCCCACTATGTTAGAACAAAACCTGTGAACATAGCACAGTACATGACGGTCTTTGTTTCAGAACTTTTTGTTTTAACGTCAAAAGTCATTTAAATCTGCACCTTTAAACAGTCATCATCAACAATTGGACTTGATGTAACAGGCAGAATTTATTCAAATTTGTAATGATTAAAACTACTGTACTATTTTCTGAAAGAGATTTTTTTTAGCAAAGATGCATTAATTTGATCAAAAGTGACAGTACTGATTTTTACATTGTTACCAAAAAAAAATCTATTGTTGATTATATTATTTTTGGGCTGAACTATTCCTTTAAAGTTGGCTTGAGACAGAAAATGTTGCTTGAATTTTCAAGAAAAAAAAAAAAGAAAAAGAAAAAAGTATGGCATGACTTGGTTTGTTTATCAGGACAGGATTGTTGACATTTGCTATTGCTGCGATCTCATGTGAGTGACAGGTTGCTGAAGAAGAGGCTTTATTTTCCCACCCATTTGCCAGTGAACACGTCATCAGAGAAGAGATATCGCTGTGATGGCTAGGGGAAGTTAGCGTTTTTGATTAAAGATTACAAGGGAACATAATTTTTTGTAATTATGCATGAATAAATCATTTATAAAAAAATATTGAAATATTCCATAAAAACAATTACAATTAGAATAGTCAAAACCACACCCTCCTTGGAACAACAAGTCAAAAGTTACTGAACACAACTACACACACTTCTGCTATAGTATCAAAAACTGAATAAACACACAGTAAAATACACAGATACTCTCGCCACTTTGAAGCTTTTTGCTCAGCGTTCTCTGCTGTGACCGTTTGGCCATTACAACATATCTAAAATTACAGCGGAACAACAGCACCTGCTTCACATTTTAAACATTTTGTACATTGTGTGCAGACACACGCTCACGTTCAGCTCAAGTGATCATTCGAGAGAGAGAGCGAGAGGCCAATTATATCTGCTCATGAGTCATGACCTGCTGCTCAGCAACCAAATCACCAAGTCATTGGCGAGAGATAGAGAAAGAGAGAAAAAAGAATGGCTTCAAGCTAGTAAGAAAGAAATTCAACCTGAAAACAAAGACTTAAGAGAAAAAGCACTGAGATAAACAAGTGCTAAATGATGGGAGAGACCGAGCGAGTGAGCGAGAGCGAGAACATGATGAGCCACGTGAGGTTGGCTTAGACACTGCAGGCCGGTTACGTAAACACCCCCCGCTCCGTCGCCTCATGGACTCAGCAGACACCGCGCCTCTCCAATCCCTCCGCCTGCTGCTGGGCCATGCTTTTTTCTCTTCCCTCACATGGCTTCTCACATGCTCGCTCCCTCCCACCTTCTTTCCCTCGCTCGCCCTCCTCCTACTCTCTCTCTCTCCCCGAGGAGCCAGCGGTCTGTGCAGAGCAGGCCTGCACGAAACCGCAGCACCACTCTCAGGGCGGGAAGAACACGGCAAAACAGCCAAACCCCATTGAGAACGAGTGCTCCAAAATAAACAAACACATACGGACGTGGAATTACGCAAATCTTTTTTTTTGTGGTGGAGAGACGGAACAAATCCGAGTCACTTTTACACTTCTTTTACACTTCTAAACTTAAATAAAATGCATTTAAGACATTCCGCCACTCACTGTGATGTCATGACCATGACGTCATAATGTTTATGATGCAACAACATGGCAAACAGCCAAACTCAGTTGAGAACAAACGCTCCAAAATAAACAAACGCATAAAGATGTGAGACAAATCCCTTTCAAGGTGTGGCGACATTAACCGTTGCTCGGCAAAATTTTGAGGGTGAATTCTAGCCATTCTAAAAGGAATCATGCTGACCAACATAAAACTGCTTGGTTTGAAAGTGACTTTTGTGTGATCTGTGCTTCATACAGCTCAACATTAACAATCAGTGTTGGGCAAGTTACTTTCAAAATGTAATACATTGTAGGCTATATTACTTATTACTGTCTTTTGAAAGTAATTAGTTACATTACAATATTACTGTCTCTGAATTGTAATGCGTTACACTACTTTTGAGTTACTTTCACTTTCAAGCACAAACCGCAATTACATTCAGAAATTATAGCGGTAAATAAAGCGTTATAAGCAGGGCCGGATTTACCTCTTATCGTGACATAGGCAAAACAATATTGTGGGCCCCCCCCTTCCTTATTAATAGGCCTATATAATATTACCACCCCAGCAAACAAAACATTTTCGTAATCAGTGGAAACCGTTACAGTGTTTTCTATCGCAATAAGTGCTTGCGTTCAGTCAATAAAAATCGTCTTAATTTGTTTGAGAATGGAGAAATACCATTCCATTAGGCTCTAGCATATGGCCACATTACCACTTCGGGAGTGCATTATTTCTCTAATAATTTTAACGGCCTGGAGTCACAACCACACATCAAGACGTTGTTAAGATGATTTAGACATTTGTCATGTTTCCGTCCTGAAATCTTGTGTGTGTTGAACTAATTTCTTGTACAACTCATAAACCATCCATTGCAATTTCCAATACGTCATTTTAGAGCTAATAACAGAGGCTTGCTAACGCAGTTATTAATGCAGTCTAACGCACTTATTAGAGAGAGAGAGATTTAGCGCGTGTGAATACCTGTGTCTGTGCATCTCCAGCCGCAGCGTCTACTAATAGCAAATATTTAAGTTGAACTGCTTCAAGAACCTCTCTACTGAGAAATGTCATGTAGCGTTTCAGCTGCGAAACTGTTTTACTGATAAATTCGCGGGGCAGCCGCAGTTCTGGCAACAAGCTGCTGTCCACGTCTCCGCGTGTGTGCGCAAGTACATGACTGTACGGTGTGTCTGTGAGAGAGAACGGGAGAAATCGTGATTTATGTACATAAAAAAGGTGGAAAACAAGGAAATAGTTTGTTATTTTTTACCCTGTTGTTTGTTATATTTATTTGCTCAGTGGGATTTTGGTTCTTTTATTGTTGTAGATAGCCCATAGTATAACAAAAATATTATATATCTCTTCATTGAGTTTGGGCCCGCCCTGGACGAGTGAGCATAGGCACGTGCCTATATCCTATGCGTAAATCCGGCCCTGGTTATAAGCCCTAATGTACAAACAATAAACACAACAGCTATAGCCTATAGGCTATTTTAGTTCTCCTCACTCCACAACAAATCCTATAAATTTAATGGTATTCAGAACAAAGCGAATGAAAAATATAAGTTGCTAAACAAGTCAAAACGAATTAATTTAACGCGAAACTGAAAGCAAACGTTAGTTAGTTACGCAGCCTACCTCTCTCATTCGGCACGAATCCAAATGTTTCCATATTCGCGATGTATTTGATTGCTAAACTATTATTTATTATGTAAACCAGGCTTTGTACTTAACGCGGATTGTACTAGGGACTATTTTAATGAATAAGTGTATCTATATGTTTGGTTGACTGTATATTGTTCGGATAATGAACAGGCTGCAACGTTTGTAATGCTGTATTGTGTGTGCGTGAATGAAAAATATAAGTTGCTAAACAAGTCAAAACGAATTAATTTAACGCGAAACTGAAAGCAAACGTTAGTTAGTTACGCAGCCTACCTCTCTCATTCGGCACGAATCCAAATGTTTCCATATTCGCGATGTATTTGATTGCTAAACTATTATTTATTATGTAAACCAGGCTTTGTACTTAACGCGGATTGTACTAGGGACTATTTTAATGAATAAGTGTATCTATATGTTTGGTTGACTGTATATTGTTCGGATAATGAACAGGCTGCAACGTTTGTAATGCTGTATTGTGTGTGCGTGATGCACCTTCGAGATCGAACAGCGGAAAATACTCCGTATTTTTTGATCATACAGATCATTAGAAACGGCAATGTGTTGACTTTTATTTTAGGATGAGCTTTCTGTCATCTTGGTTTCCTTTCCGTGAAATTGTTTGTAGAGCACCGCACCACACAAAAATGAACCAAACTCAGCAGCATTTACACACAGTCTTTTCCTTTAGTTTTGTTAATCTGTGAATTAAGTCAAATATATTTCGCGTATTCATCCTTTTTATATATAGATTATCATTTAATAAAAACAGATTTTGTTATTTTTAGTTAAACTCCATTTCTGTTGCTTGTCCGCGCTCGTCCGCCGCATTCTTTCTCTCCTCCGACCCTGCAGTTCTCACGGAATTTTATTCTGGTGCTGTTTTGCGGTGTTGGTAAATTCACCACTTAATTTTAAGTTAAAATATGTTGTTGTAACATGCGTTACCAAGAGATATAACGAGTATAATAGGCTATTACCCAAATTTTATTAGTAATGCGTTATATTACTGTGTTACAGGAAAAAGTAATATACTACTGTAATGTCGTTACTTTTGTAATGCATTACTCCCAACACTGTTAATAATGGACCTGTTTTTGCACATGGAATTTCGCTGAAAATCGCTAATTTGACCACACCATTACACTTCTAAACTTGTCACAAGTCTTGTATGTTTATCATGCAAATGACACCGCAAACATAGCCAAACCCTGTAGAGAATGAACACTCCAAAATAAACACTAACGAATGTGAAATTACACAATTTTTTTAGTGGAGAGATAGCAAAACTGAGTCACTTTGAATGTGCTGTTACATTTACCATTGTAAACATTCAACATGTTCAATCAGCAAAAATAAATGTGCAAACATTCCGCCACTGACTGTGATATCATAAAGACTATGATGTCATAATGTTTATGATACAACAACACAGCAAACACAGCAAAACCCTGTGGAGAATGAATGCTTTCAGACGTGTAAAAACTAGTGAAGTTATTAAACGTAATTTCGGGAGGAGTAGGCCCATCTAATCTTCCAATTAATATCCAAGTATAAAAACAGCCTCTTACCACTTCCATTGTTAGTTCTTTCGGCATCCCTCCTCCTCCCCATCTCCTCCTTTTATGCATATTTATTTATTTATCTTTCTGTCTATAGGGGGGGCAATCGGAGCTCAAGTAGAATATCCTCTCTGAGCCTCTCTATAGCAGACAGCAAGCCAAATCTGTTTACCACTTATGCTAAGATTATATGGGCACACAAACTCGTGAATTGCTTTTGTGGGAGACAGACATAACTTTTAAGATGCAGTAACATCTACATTTCCTTGGCATCATTTTGCGGATCGATTTCCAGTCATTCTAATAGGAATCTGCATGATTGGCAGGGTGAAAAAGTTCCCTCACATAGATTTTGTTCATGTTCAAGGTGGTCACAAAATCTCGCCACACAAACCAAAAGAAAGCTGCTTGATTTGAAAGCTGTACTGTTTATAGGGCTGCACGATAAATCGCATGCAATATTTAATGCGCATCTTGTCAGTAAAGCCAGTTCTGTAATCAGCGGTAAATCTCCATCACGTGCGTGCTTGCAGAGCCGTTGTTCACTGACAAGCTGCGCAAAAACGCGCATTAAATATCGCATGTGATTTATCGTGCAGCCCTAACTTCATACGTCGCTATATTATTGAAAATGGACCCATTTTTGCATGCGAAATTGTGCTGAAATCTCACTAATGGAACTGTACCTTTACACTTTTAAACTTGTCACAAGTCTTGTTACATTTAAGACATTCCACAACTCACTGTGAAGTCATAACATAGTCATGTTTATGATGCAACAACTGGGAATTAATCCGTAAGAGCTTTTCCTGTCCTTTATTCCTCTTATTTTTCTACTCTACCTTCTCTTTATTTTTCTCTCACTCTCTCTCTCCATGTGCAAGGCCGTAGTCAGCTCTCTGCAGTATTGATTTGTGGTGCTGGGTGATTTGGCTACTTGCTCCAACACTAGGAGTGTGTCCTCATGTGCCTTTGCTTATGTAACAGCGCAGGACTCTTTCTCCACTGAATGCTGATTAACTGTCTGGAGCTTTAGGACTCCCAGCATTCACCCTGCTACAGATGCCAACGACACTGCAGAGGCCCGAGAGCTGCACTTCACTTCGAACGCCTGCATACACGCACACACATAAGCACTCTCGGCTCTAGGGGTTGAGGGGATGGGTCATCAGGTTCACAATCCTTGGTTTTGGCACTAACGCCCTCTTCTGGTGGTTACAGAATAAGGTTACAGAACGTTCCCATCACACTTACCTTTTCCTTGAATATTTCTTTCCTATCCAGCATCTCTCGCAGGGTCTGCAGGATCTTAATACACAGCTTCTCCTCTTTCTCCATCAGTTTCTTGGTGTGTTTGATGAGTCTGAGAGAAAATATTGTATCATATTTCATACTAAACGTAATATAAATTAAGGATATCAAACTGGCCACTTGACCAGTCACATCAACTACAAATGTTTGAGAATGTGTATTCTTTGAGAACAATAGATTATGAAGGTAACAGTCCCATTAAAAGGGTAGATACATGACAAAACTGGTATTTAACGGTTGATAAAATACTTAAGGACTGAAAGTACACTACTGTCGTTTGAAGTTTGAGGCCAGTAAGATTTATGCTCACCAACGCCGTTTATTTGATTAAAAATACAGTAGAAACAATAATATTGTGAAATATTATTATAATTTAAAATAACTGTTTTGTATTTTAATATATTTAAAAAAATAATTTATTCCTGTGATGCAAAGCTGAATTTTCAGCATCATTACTGCAGTCTTCAGTGTCACATGATCCTTCAGAAATCATTCTGATATGTTGATTTGATGCTCAAGAAACATTTCTCATTACTATCAATGTTAAAAACAGTTGCGCTGCTTAATATTTTTTTTGTGTAAACCATGTTAAATTTTTTCAGGATTCTTTTGTCTTCAGTCTTCACAGTTGCTTTTGCTCAATTTAATGCATCCTTGCTATACCAAAACATTAATTTCTTTTTAAAAATCTAATAAAAACTTACTGACCCGAAACTGTTGAACAGTAGTCTACATAGTAATCAATCCATATATTTGATATCTGTAAATAAAATCAATTGATTTGTAAGCCAGATTTAAGGAAAAACTATTAAAACACCAGCCTCATATGACAATATCACATACTAACGGATTGGCAGTTTCAATTCAATAAGTATTTGAATTGTTTTTGCACAACAATTTTCCATCAGTCATGAAATTTCAATAAATGAAATGACACATATAAAATGTTTTATGTCCTAGTTGTGTATACTTATATTAGCACACCTCTTACGCAGACTTTCTGTGATTTTAGAGGTATATCTTGCTCAGGCTCAGATAATTGCTTATATAAGGCACTCAGAACCCCAGGCACATTCACAACAATCACATATATGATGCTGCTGGTATACTAATCACAGCACAACCAGGTCCAACACATACTGTATATTCAAACATGAACATATTCTCAATTACACTTAAACTGGCATTTACATGTTTTAAACCCAACCATACAACAGACAATCAGTTAAGGATGTTGCTGACGTAAAAGTTTGGAGATATATCAGAAATTCTCAGGGATTTATAATGTCATACCTATACCTATGGCTATTTTTAACACTGCCACTGGACCTGTTTAATATATTCATCGATTATGACGCACGGTTTGAATTTGTTTGACGTGGGTGTGTTTCTCACTTAGACATGAAGGCCCCATCCTCACTGCGGAGCCGAGCAGACTCAGGAAACAGCATCTCTGGGCTTTGCAGCACGTCTACTAATACAGAAAACTCTGCCTGCACCTGTGGACTAAACCGTTCCTCCAGATACACAACGACTCCCTGAAACACATACACATAACATCAAATCAAAAGTAGTAGTCAATGTTGTAGGCAAAAATCATTTAACACACAAATATTATTACTGTTATCTCATTCGACATGAATACAAATGTATGTTTTACATGCTTGATCTTAATCGCATTATATAAATCACAGCACACTTCAGATGATAAAAAAGCAACTTATATTTCATAAAATTCAGTATTTAATTCTGATTGGTCAGTTGCCTTGATAAACCTACAACTGTGTATGCGTATAACACTAACAAGTTTTAGATTTTAAGGTGACGTTACCTGTAGTTTCTCAATGATCCTGTAATCATGGGCCCCAAAGGGCTCCTTACGGGGTCGGCCGCGGGTTGACAGCTTCCAGTCTTTCACTGCACGCTGCACCATGATAGTGTGTGTCTTTAGCGACAGGGTATTGACCTGACCGTCCAGGTCCACTGGAACGGGGATGGCCCGGCTCTTAGCTAGACAGAGTTAGAGGGAGGACATGCGTTTGTAACCTTTATGCATTCTCTTAAATTTTAGCATGTTAAAACATGTTAAATGTGTCAAGAATCTCAAAGGCAAGAGTACACTTTTGTGATAATATTTTTCACACATGATTCATTTAATTTACAGGTTGAATGCCTTTTGTTTGCTGTACATCAATATCCTCATAAATACTAACTTGACTATCCAGAATTAACTACTAACCCATGGAACAAGATTACACAATTTATTATTCTAGGGTTTAAAATGGCAATTTCTATCTATCTATCTATCTATCTATCATTTATTTATTTTTAATTTTTATTACTTACTCTTTACTTAATGGCATATCTTTCCCAAATTCTAGAGGCTGAACATTTTAAATCTATTTTCCATAAAATTTCTTAATTTTAGATTTCTTTAAGTGCCCATTGCAACAATATGGAAATCTGAAGGAGGATGGTCAATATTTAAAAACATGTCAACAAAGATTAATTAGCAGGAAGCGGCTAATCCACAAACCAAACCCCTCTGTCACATGGCGGCATTCTATTTGGGTAAAGACACATCACTGCCAGATGTGAAACTTACCGACATCAGCAAGGGTTTTGATGCAACCCTCAATGTTCGTCTTCTGCAGGGAGTTGAGCCAGGTGCAGTTGTAGAGTCTGCAGGCAGACTGCAGCAGCTTAATGAAAGTTGCTTGATGGGCCTGACGAAGAGATATGAATATCTCACTGTCAACTACCATAAAGCAACATTAATATGACTGATTCATAGAGCTTAGGGAGAGAAATACGTCTCCTCTTCACGTCAGACTGAGATGAGGTGAGGTGCTCGTGAATTGAACTTTCTCGCTCTACCTGCAGGTTTGAGTTGCTGACAGAGAACTGGGAGCCGAAGAAGCCCTTGACGATGGCCATGATGGTATCAGTGACGTATTTTTCGAGGCATGTATCAGCATGCTTCCTGTCTGTGTAGCCGATAGACACCTACAACAACAACATCATCAGTTCAGGATGCTTAGCACCCACATAGCAAGCACAAATCAGTCACAGATGATCTAAACAGCTCTTTAAGCCTGTATATTATGCCTCACAATTGCGCAGGAGGGAAAGAGAGAGTTAGTTGGTGTCAGTTAACTCACCCTAGTCATGTCTACAAGGAAATTGTCGAAGAGTTTCCAAATGTGATTGCTGGTGTAGATCTCCTTCATCTCCACCTCAGTGTCCACATAGCAGTGATTCACGAAATTTACGTATGATATTTTTACCTGCAAAATATAAAAGCGATACTCAAAAAAGGCTACCTGATGTCACTTATAAAAAGTCTATGGCTTTAATCACATTTTTTGGACATGGTACTACCAGTTTTTTTATTTTTTTGGTAATGCCATGAAGTACCCTAGAGTACCAGGTAAATACCATGGTATATGTACTTGGTAATCATGTAGTACCATGGTATACAGTGGCCTTAAAAAGGTGTTCGGACAAAAAGCCACACTTTTTAAAAATAAATGATTAAACTTTTTAATTAATTAATTTTAAATTATGTTATTTATTTTATTTTCAAACCTAATTTTTTACAATAATTTTGTTGGCATATTATATCTAATGCAGTGACATTCATACATTTAAATGTGTGGCCAAAAATATATATTAAATATTTTTTTATATATTTTTGAAAGAAGTCTCTTATTGTCAACAAGGCTGCATTTATTGGATAAAAATTACAGTAAAAAAGTAATATTGTGAAATAATAATAAAAAAACAAAAAAAACAACAATAACTGTTTTCTATTTTAATATATTTAAAAATGTAAGTTCTTTAATGTCACATGATCCTTCATAAATGCTGCTAATATGCTGACTTATCGCTCAAGAAACATTTATTTTTATTAACTAGGTTAAAAAAGGTTGTGCTGCTTGATATTTTTGTGTAAACTGTGATCCATTTTTTCAGTTCAAAGTTCAAAAGAACAGAATTAATGTGAGATATAAATCTTTTGTTACATTCTAAATGTCTTTACTGTCAACTATGATCAATTTAACGTATCCTTGCATAACAAAAGCATTAATTTCTTAAAAAAAAAAATTACTGACCCCAAACTTTTGAACAATACTGTATTTTGTCTATTGTATATCAAAGCATTATGGTCTTTCCATCTGACACCATCACGGTTTCACATTTTCAACATCTATTTTTTGTAAGGATCAATACTGTACATGTTCTTGAGAGTTAACTTTTAACTTGTGATGCACAGTAATAGCGTAAGCAAACATTCTGTTCTCCATTATTAGACAAATCTCATTAGATAACTTATAAAAGCATAATTACAACATAACAGCTCTAGCACTTTTCAAATATGCCATGGTGAGCTTTTCAAGAGAACATTCAGGTAGGGTTAATGTTCCATCACCTCTGGAATGCAGCCTTCGTACGTGACCACTTTGACAATATCATCAAGCGGCAGAAGTGAGTTGCACTTGAGCTCTGTATCAACGTTCTTGCCCTCGGTGCAGGCTGCCAGCAGCTCCACCAGAGTGATGTGGTACGCCAGAGCATCGTTCTCATCTCGCTTAGACGACATCATATTTTGCAGCACAGGGAAGGAGGCACGGTCATTGTAGAAAACCAACACGTCTTCTCCTCCGTTCACCAGCTACGGTCCAAAACAAACACAATGTCTGATTTAGCTCTACAAACACATATAAAGTTACTCTTCTGTGAATGGAAGTCTATATGGGCAATTAGTGGAGTGCGATAAAAGACTGAGTATCAAAATGTCATCTAAATTACTAACTAACTATAATAAAATAATTTTTAAATATATTATTAATTATTATTATTATTATTTAAAAAATGTGTACAAATATTATTTTAATATTATGAGTATTATAAACATGATTGGCTTTGAATCTGAAGTGCACATACCTCCATCATGCATTAAATTCAAATGTATCCTTCTCACCTCATTCATGACTTTGCATTGACATTCCTTCCCGTATTTGCCATCGGCTTTCACAATGGTTTGGAGGAACTGCAGGTACTGCACGTGACGGCCGTGGGTCTCGATGCAGTGCACGAAGTGATGCACCACGCGGTCGCTGATCTCGTTGCACAGGTGGTAGTTGTTCCTGAAGATGTAGCACATGGTTTTTGCCTCTAGACGCTGAGAGAAGCAAAGAGAGAATCAAATAAAATATTATCAGAATTCCAAATAATCTATTATTAATAGCAAGGACATGTAATGCTCATTAGCAGTGTCCTCAGTTGAAATCAAGTCCCCGGTGAAACGCACCCCAGGTGTGAGGAAGAGGTTGAGGTGTTTGTGCAGCAGCGCCTGGTTCTGAGGATTATCTCTGCAGAAGTACTGAAGGAAAGTGTGGGCTAGAATCATGATCTCGTCCATCTTTTCGTCCCCCTAAAGATGGAGCAGCAAGAGTTTGGCAGCATAAGGACCTCAATTAAAATAATCTCCAAGTCTAGATTCATTTTACAGCACTATATGATAAGGTTATGATTTATGGTTAAACCTCTTCTAAATTAATGAACAAAATTCGCTAGTGCCTGGTTGTGGAATCTATAAAATACTGAACAGATCATATAAGCATTTAAGTAACGTCCACTCACCTTCTCATACGGGATCTGGAGGAGGTCTAGCACCACAGTGTGAGCTCCCATGTTCTTCAGCAGCCTCTGCTGCTGCACACGGATCTTCTTACCAGGAGAGCAGAGTTTACTAAGACTCAGCAGGATCTACGTAACATCAGACACAAAATCACAAGTTTTATACTCTTTTCTGTCTCTGAAATTTTTCCTCTTTAGAGCTGAGGAACATTGTGTGAAAAAGTTCCCACCTCTTTGACAATTTTGTAGTTGTTGGCTTTGTTGCTGTCTATTTGAGGTTTACTGCTCCCATCCTGCACTGGGCTCAAGATACCCACTTCCTGTAAACCAGAAATTACACTCAGTCAGGTATTACCACTCATATTGCTTTTCTATGACCAATACTCATACAGATTATTAAGTGTCTCATAACAGATATGCATAACCACTTAACTCTTTTTTTCTGCTTCAGTATTATTTGAATATTATTTATATATTACTATTATACTTAGCTTTTTACATTTTTGGTTTTCAATTTAAATTTTGTTTAAAGGAACACTCCACTATTTTTGAAAATAGGCTCATGCTTGCAGTGTTTCTCCTGCCAGTAGGTACATACCTCCAAATTCTGCTCTTTGTTTTGATTCTCAGCATTGTCTTCATTGCCATAACCTCCACTCTTCTCGACCCACAGCTCAGACTTTTCCACTGTCAGACGCAGCTGGTCCAGGCTTGCCTTAATTTTCTTATAATTTTCCACATCCTCCTCAGAAACCAGCAAGATGAGGTGAATAAGCACCCGCAGAAACGTCTGACCGCCTTCATCATCGAGGTCCACAGAGTTCCTCTCCTTAGCACTGTGAACACAACAACACAAGATCTGATTCAAAAATGACGGCAATCATAACAGAAAGTGTTTACATACAAGTCCTAAAGACAACACAGCAAAAAATAGCTAGTTTAATTGTAAGGGTCTGAGACGGTGGAAAAAATGCTCCAGGATGACAGATATTTAAAATGTGGGCTGGTAAATTACCGAAATATAATCTAGCAGAGTTTATTGTGTTAGATTATATTGGGCATTGTTTACAGCTACTTGATGGTGATTTGATTATATATTAACAGTCATGTTTGTTCATGTTGTTTGTTTTAATTCATTCAGTTTAAGTATCTGACAAATAGACAGCACACTGCTTCTTTTTATTGTAAAAATAAAATCCCACACAAACGTAAAAATTCAATGAAAAGAAAAAAAAAATCAATAAAAAGAAGGTTTATTTACACTACAGATCAAAATTTAAGGCCAGTAATATTTTTGGTTTGTTTAAAAAAAAAAACACACAATTTTTACATTGTTACAAAAAAATCCATTTCAAATAAATGCTGTTCTTTTGAACTTTCAATTAATCAAATCCTAAAAAAGGCATAACGATTTCCACAAAAATATTAAGTAGCACAACTGTTTTCAACATTGATAATAATAAGAAATGTTATTTAGCATATTTTAGCATAGAATGATTTCTGAAGGATCATGTGACACTGAAGACTGGAGTAATGGTGCTGAGAATTCAGCTTTGCCATCATATAAATAAATAATATTTTAAAATATATTAAAATAGAAAACATTATTCCAAACGTTATTCCAAATGTTAACATTATTTTACAATATTATTGTATCGACAGTCTGACTGATACTGAATCGAGCATCACAATGGTTCAATCATATTATAAACACCAAACACAAAAAACAAACATATTTCAAGAAATCATTCA